>NC_087346.1:90891136-91194166 GCF_030014295.1 Loxodonta africana
TTCCAGGAAGAAAATTCTCCAGTTGAGGAAAATCATGAAAGTCAAATATAGAAGACATTTCAAGACAGAAGTCATTGTAGACATTCACAGAGGATTCCAAATTTATTAAAACTTAAAGACCACAGAACAGTGATTACAGTCTAGCATATAATCCATTCAGATGAAAATAAATTTCTGATACATATAGCTGACTTGTTGCTATTGGCAGTATCACAGTTCCTTCACTAAAGAAATTATGAGAGTTAATTACCCATACATATGTATGAATTTTGGCTAGTCAATAATAACAGACAAATTGATGTTGGGAAGAACAATATTTGTAAATTTTTTATTGATTTCTTTATTTTATGGCCTGCTGTTGTTAGGATTATTCTTCTACTTTGAGGCACCTAAAATTTAGTTTCTTCCATCTTCTTTTGATGCTTCCTGTGTCTTTAATATTTTCCTCATAGAATCCTTTAATGTTGCAACTCAAATCTTGAATTTTTTCTTCAGTTCTCTCAGCTTGAGAAATGCTGAGCATGTTCTTCCTTTTTGGTTTCCTATTTCTAGGTCTTTGCACATTTCATTATAATAATTTACTTTGTCTTTTTGAGTTGCCCTTTGAGATCTTCTGTTCAGCTCTTTTACTTCATCATTACTTCCTTTCGCTTTAGCTACTCTACATTCAACAGCAACTTTCAGAGTCTCTTCTGACATACATTTAGGTCTTTTCTTTGTTTTCTGTCTTTTTAAGACCTTTCGTTTTCTTCACCTATGATGTTCTTGATGTCATCGCACAACTCCTCTCCTCTTAGGTCATTACCGTTCAATGTGTCAAAGCTATTCTTGAGATGGTCTCTAAATTCAGGTGGATATATTCAACGTTGTACTTTGGCTCTGATGAAATTGTTCTAATTTTCTGCAGCTTCAGCTTGAACTCGCATATGAGCAATTGATGGTCTGTTCAGTAGCCAGTCCTGGCCTTGTTCTGACTAATAGTACTGATCTTTTCCATCAATTAATCAGTGTACCAAAAAGAATACGTCAGAGTTCAACCATATCAGGAAGTAGCCAAAGATTAAGAACCGATGGTATTGAAGGAAGATGTTCAAGTTGCGCTGAAGTCCTTGGCAAAAAGCAAGGCTTCAGGAATTAACAGAACACCAAATAAGATGTTTCCACAAAAGGATGGAAGGAATCATTCATCTATGCCAAGAAATTTGAAAGATAGCTACCTGGCCAACCAGCTGGAAGAGGTCCATATTTATAACCATTCCAAAGAAAGGCGACTCAACAGAATACAGAAACTGTTGAACAATATCATTAATATAGCACACAAGTAAAATTTGGCTGAAGATCATTCAAAAGTGATTGCAGTAGTACATTGACAGAGAATTGCCAGAAATTCAAGTCAGATTCAGAAGAGGACTTGGAGAAAAGATATTATTGCTGATGTCATATGGATTACGGCTGAAAGCAGAGAATAGCACAAAAATGTTTACCTGTGTTTTACTGACTATGCAAAGGCATTCAACTGTGTGGATCATAACAAACAATGGATAACTTTGTAAAGAATGAAAATTCTAAAACATTTAATTGTGCTACTGAGAAACCTGTACATAGACCGAGGGACAGTAGTTTGAACTTTGTAGCTTAAAGTGGAGAAAAGTGTACATCAAGGTTGTATCATTTTGTCATACTTATTCAATCTGTATGCTGAGCAAATAATCTGAGAAGCTGAACTATATGAAGAAGAATGGGGCATCAGGATTGGAGGACGGCTCATTAACAACCTTCATTATGCAGATGTCACAACTTTGTTTGCTAAAAGTGAAGAGGACTTAAAGCACTTACTGATGAAGATCAAAGACTACAGCCTTCAGTATGGATTACACTTCAACATAAAAAAAAAAAAAAAAAAACCTCACAACTGAACATTATGATAAATGGAGAAAATATTGAAGTTGTAAAGGATTTAATTTTACTTGGATCCACAACCTACACCCAGGGAAGCAGCAGTCAAGAAATCAAAGAAGGCATTGCATTGGACAAATCTGCCACCAAAGATCTTCTTAAAGTGTTAAAAAGTAAAGATGTCACTTTAAGGACTAAGGTCGGCTTGGCCCAGACAGTGGTGTTTCCAAGAGCCTTATATACATTTAAAAACTGGACATTGAATAAGGAAGACAGAAGAAGAATTGATGCCTTTGAATTATGGTGTTGGCAAAGAATATTAAATATGCTACGGACCGCCAAAAGAAGGAACAAATCTGTCTTGGATTAAGTACAACCAGAATGTTCCTTAGAAGCAAAGGTGGTTGAGACTTTGTCTCACATAATTTGGACATGTTTTTAGGAGGGACCAGTCCCTGGAGAATGATATCATGCTTGGTAAAGTAGAAGGTAAGTGAAAAAGAGAAGGAACCTCAATGAGATGGATTGACAGAGTAGCTTCAACAATGGGCTCAAGCAAAACAACAATTGTGAGGGTGACACAGAACCAGGCATTGTCTCCCTCTGTTTTACACTGGGTCGCTGTGAGTTGGAACATACTTGATGCACCTAACAACAACAAAGTGTAGTTGGTGTACTGTAAAATGTAGAGGAGATATGGGAATTTTTGTTTCTATTTTTACACTAATAATTACTATATGAAGAGTAAATATGTTCCAATTTCTGGCTAAGAAATAAATTGTTGAACACTATGAGCAGAACTTTCTAGAGCAATGAGAACTGTGTTAGAGTCATAGACTTTATTATATATCTAATTCCCGTATAACTATTTTTTGTTTGTTCTGTTTCCCAAACTAACTTGACTTTTGAATCTTGCTTCAGTGTAGCAACTTTTCAAAAGTACACAAATATTTTAAAATGATACTCTTGATTAATGCATTTAATTTTGGTGTTGTTGTTTTCATTGTTGGGTGCTATCCACTTGATTCCAGCTTAGGTGGGTTCGTTAATAAATTTCTTTCAGAGTCCTTAAAAAAAAAAACAATGTTTCAGAGTTGAAGTGATATGAGGCTGTTCAAAAACCAAGCATTATTAGCCTGAGTCAGATAACTTGTAGTTGGTTCCTAAAACTAATTCTTTATCTATGAATGTAATTAATGTTCACTACTTAGGATGATGAAAAGAATCTTTCATGAATTCTGACATAAAAAAGTATACACATATATCTATATATATACACACACACTAGAATCATGTTATTTTTGTTGTTTTTCAGTGCCAAAGAGTCAGCTCTAACTAATAGTGAGCCTATTTACAAAAGAATGAAACATCACCAGATTCTGGCTATCCTCACAATCTTTGCTATGTTTGAGTCCCTTGTTGCAGCCACCATGTCAATCCACCTTGTTGAAGATCATCCTCTTTTTCCCCTACCCTCTAGTTTATGAAGAAGCACGATATCCTTCTCCAGGGACTGGTCCCTCCTGGTAACATGTCCAAAACACATGAGACAAAATCTCACCTTTCTCCCTTCTAAAGAGCATTCTGGCTATACTTCTTCCAATTTGTTTGGGTTTTCTATCTCCGGGTCTTTGCACATGTCATCATAATACTTTACTTTGTCTTCTCAAGCTGCCCTTTGAAATCTTCTGTTCAGCTCTTTTTCATCATTTTTTTTTCCTTTTGCTTTAGCTACTTGACATTCAAGAGCAAGTTTCAGAGTCTCTTCTGACATCCATTTAGGTCTTTTCTTTCTCTCCTGTCTTTTTAATGACCTCTTGCTTTCTTCATGTATGATGACCTTGATGTTATTCCACAACTCATCTGGCCTTCAGTCATTAGTGTTTACAGTCAATTCTGTTCTTGAGATGGTCTCTAAATTCAGGTGGGCTATACTCAAGGTTTGTACATTGGCTCTTATGGACTTGTTCTAATTTTCTTCAGTTTCAACTTGAATTTGCATATGAATAATTGATGGTCTGATCCACATGGGCTTATTCTGACTGATGATATTGAGCTTTTCCATCATTTCCACAGACATAGTCGATTTGATTCCTGTGTATTCCATCTTGTGAGGTCCATGAGTATTGTTGCCATTTATGCTGTTAAAAAAGTTATTTGCAATGAAGAAGTCATTTGTCTTGGAAAATTCAATCATGTGATCTCCTGCATAGTTACTTCAAATACTTATTGAGTGAGTCAAAATTGTTTTGAATATGTATACAGTCTCCAGTCAATTTTACAGAGTAAGAATATTTTACATAGTCTAAATTTGGAAGCCACCAAATAAGGAAGAAGTCCAGGGTACATTGAAGCCACTGGTGAAAAACAAGGTTTCAGGAATTGATGAAATACCAATTCAAAAAACTGATGCAGTGCTCAAGGCGCTGACTCATTTACGCCAAGAAATTTGGAAGACAGCTACCTGGCCAATTGACTCAGGCACATCCATATTTATGCCCATCCCAAGGAAAGGTGATCCAACAGAATGCAGAAACTACCAGATAATACCATTAGTATCACAAATGCATTCGACTGTGTGGATCATAACAAATTATGGGATGACATTGTGAAGACTGGGAATTCTAGAACACTTAATTTTGCTCAGGAGGAACTTGTACATAGACCAAGAGTAGTCTTCCAAACACAAGGGGAACACTGTGTGTTTAAAAATCAGGCAGGGTGTGCATCAGTGTTGTATCCTTTCACCATAAGTATTCAATCTCTATGCTGTGCAAATAATTCCAGAAGCTGGACAATATGATGAAGAATGTGACATCAGGATTACAGGAAGACTCATTAACAACCTGCAATGTGCTGCTGACACAACCTTGCTTGTTGAAAGTGAAGAAGACTTGAAGCATTAGCAATGGAGTTCAAATACTACAGCCTTTAGTATGGATTGCACCTCAATATAAAAGAAACAAAAATCCTCAAAATGAACCAATAAGCAATATCATGATAAACAAAGAGAAGATTGAAGTTATTAAGGATTTCTTTTTACTTGGATCCACAATCACCGCACACGGAAGCAGCAGTCAAGAAATAAAAGGATGTATTTCTTTGTGTAAATCTGTTGCAAAAGATCTTTTTTTTATTGTGCTTTAGGTGAAATTTTATAACTGAAGCAAATTTCTCATCCAAAAATTTACACACATATTTTTGTGTGACATTAGATGCAATCCCCAAAATGCAACAGCACACTCCCCCTTTCCACCCTGGATTCCCTGTGTCCATTTGACCAGTTCCTGTCCCTTTCTGCCTTCTCTTCCTGCTTTTGGACAGGAGCTGGCCATTTGGTCTTGTATATCTGATTGAAATAAGAAGCACATTCCTCGTGTGTATTCTTTTTTGTTTTATAGTCCTGTCTAATCTTCTTCAGAAGACTGGGCTTTGGGAATGATTTCAGTTATGAGTTAACAGTGCATCTGGTGGCCACAGTTTTGGGGGTTCCTCGAGTCTGTCACAATATAAGTCTGGTTGTTTTACTTGAATTTGAGTTCTGTTCTCCATTTTTCTCCTGCTCTCTCAGGGTGGTCATTGGTGGTAGCTAGGCACTACCTAGTTTTTCTGGGCTCAGATTGGTAGATTCTCTGGTTCATTTGGTCCTTTAGTCCTTTGGGCTAGTATTTTTCTTGAGCCTTTGACTTTTTTCATTCTTCTGTGTTTCCAGTCGGATGGGACAAATCGATGTATCTTAGATGGCTGCTCACAAGCTTTTAAGACCCCAGACTCCACTCACCAAAGTGGGATGTAGAACATTTTCTTAATAATCTATATTATGCCAATTGACCTAGATGTCCCTCGAAACTGTGGTCCCCAGGCCCCAGCCCAGTTATTCTGCCCCTCAAAGTGTTTGAATGTGTCTAGGAAGCTTCTTTGCTTTTGCTTTGATCCAGTTGTGCTGACTTCCCCTGTATTGTGTATTGCCTTTCCCTTCACCTAAGATGATCCTTGTCTACTATCTAGTTAGTGATTTCCCCCTCCTTCCCTCCCTACCCTTGTAACCATCAGAGAATGCTCTTTTCTGTGTTTAAATCTGAAAAAGACCTTTTTAAAGTATAAAAAAGCAAAGATGTTACTTTGAGAACTAAAGTGCACCTGACCCAAGCCATGGTATTTTCAATCACTTCAGATGCAAGCAAAAGCTGGAAGATGAATAAAGAGGACTGTCATAGATTGAGTTATGCCCCCCCCCCAAAATTTGTGTATCAATTGAGCTGGACCATGATTCCCAGTATTGTGTGATTTTTCGATGCATTGCAAATCCTGCTTCTATGATGTTAATGAGGGAGGAGGGGTGGCAGTTGTGTTAGTGAGGCAGGACTCAATCTACAAGATTGAATTGTGTCTTGAGGCAATCTCTTGAGATATAAAAGAGAAAAGCTAGCAGAGAGAAGGGGGACCTCATACTACCAACAAAGCAGCGCCGGGAGCAGAACATGTCTTTTGGACCTGAGGTTCCTGCGCTGAGATGCTCCCAGACCAAGAGAAGACTTATGATAAGGACCTTACCTCAGAGCCTACAGAGAAAGAAAGCCTTCCCCTGAAGGTGACTCCCTGAATTAGGACTTGTAGCCAACTAAATTGTGAGAGAATAAATTTCTCTTTGTTAAAGCCATCGACTTGTGTTATTTATGTTGTAGCAGCATTAAACAACTAAGACAAGGACCTAAGAAGAATTGAGACTTTGAATTATGGTGTTGATGAAAAATATTGAATATACCATAGACTACCAGAAGAATGGACAAATATGTTCTGGATGAAATACATCCAGAATGCTCCTGTAGAAACACAGATGTAAGACTTAGTCTCACCTATTTTATACTTTGGGCATGTTATCAGGAGGGACCAGTCCCTGGAGAAGGATATCATGCTTTGTAAAGTACAGAGTCAGTGCAAAAGAGGAAGACCTTCAATGAGATGGAGTGACACAGTGACTGCAACAATGGGTGGAAACATAGCAGTTGTGAGGAAGGCTCAGGACCGGGCAGTGTTTTGACCTGTTGTGCATAGAGTTTTGGTGAATGGGAAGTGACTTGACAGCACCTAAGAACAACAACAAAAAATTTGGAATATATTCTATGTATGAACTTTCATTGATTATCTTTAGTTCCATTTTATACTAAGTTTAACTCTTTAGAATAGCTTAATTAGCATTCTGTTTCTATACCACATTGATTTTTTGACATCATAATGTTATGCTATATGGTAACGTATAAATATGTTTGTGTGTATGTTCAACTATTCTTCAAAAATTGTAGGTTTAACTTTAAAAAGTTACAGGTTTTTGTTTCACCTAATAAGCAAAACCTCTTCCTAATAGTTGAGGTCTGTGAAGTAAAAATACGCATTTTTAAAAAAGACAAAATGTTTTTCCAAGGAGAATTGGAAAAGTCTGGAAAAATACTAAAGTGTAATTTAGTCTATTTTTATTATGTTTCTAGAGAGCTTAGGTACTCTGCAGTTTTCACCCCCAAAAAGTCCGTGTCCAAAGTAATAACACTTACCAAATTTTTACCTATACTGCAGTTTCTACATTTGTAATGTTAAAAAAAAAAAAAAAGCCTAAAGCAAATAACCTAAGATTTTTGCTACTATTATCATGTAAAGAATAAGGTCTATGAGGAATTTTTAGAAAAGAATTTATTCCCAGTTACAATAAAAGAAGAAAATGTCAAATGGTGATGTAGCTGAGGTTAAACCTCAGGGAATTTAACAATGGCAGACCCCTTCAAACCTAAAAGTTGAGGCCAGCAGACTAGATCTGAAAGATCTCAGCTTTTATCCTCATTCTGGCCCTGGCTTACTATTAGAATTTGAGCAAAATAGCTAATTTTTCCCCCAGATCCTTTTTTTGTGAAATGAGAGCTCATTAAAGTCACAGAGAGCATTACTAATTTATTACTACTTCCTTAGAAATGATCGTAGGAATGCTGTATACTATTATTATTTTGCATAGAATAGGAAAACATTTTCCATTTACTGGGCAAAACTTGAAAACATTAACAAAATTTTTCAGCATTGGGGTCTTCCAGCCAACATGGCACCCTAGATAGAAGCACCACGTCACTCCTCTACAGCAAAGACCCGAAAAACTAAGTAAAACTGAGACAAATGTCATTCCTGGAACCTGAAGTGTCAAATGAAGAGAAAAAGAACTTAGCCAAGCACTGAATGGAAGAAACTGACAGAGGACAGAGAGTGAGGAGAGATATGCAGCACGGACCTGCCATCTTGGACTTCTGTCGGGAATTGGCAGATAGGGGGCACAGGAAAGCAGCTTCACAGAACTTCCAGAAGGAGAAAAAGCACCCAGTAACCAGCAATACACTGTTCCCCCCACCCCCATCTCTCTCCTCTGCTCTACCTTCAAGCTTGCTGGCTGGCTACAGTGGCTCAGCCAGCCAGAAAGTACAGCATCAATGCTGCTCAGATTCACCCCAACCATGTTGGAGATTGGTGGACAGGGAGTATAGGAAAGCAGCTTCACGAAGTTCCTAGCAGGAGACAGAGCACCTGGTAAGGAGCAATATACACTTTCCTAACCCCACCCCCCCCCGCCTTCTTCTTCCCCACTTTGGCCTCCTCTACTTCTAGCTGGCCCCAATCTTTTGGCCAGGAAGCAATTTCTTTGCCCTCACCACGCTTGGATTTGCCCTGCCCACACTGGCCAGGCTTCTAAGCTGCTGTAGGTTCTTTCTGTCTCTTTGGTTTCTTCTGTGCCTCCTACCACCTCCTCCTCCTTTCTCTGGAACATCTGGCTCTGTGTGCCATCTTTGCTTCTTCTTGTAAGGCTATGAACTACTCTTGACTGGGGAACCACTCCCCTGGCCTGTGACACATATTGGTGGGATCCCTGGGGCTTTTTTTTTTTTTTGCCTCGTTTTGCTTTGTTTGTTTTCTTTTTCTTTTCACAGCTGGGGAGCCCCTTCTAGCCAGGCTGCATTTCATGGCTTAGGAGCCACTCCCCCAATCTGCGTAGCCACATAGGTGGGATCCTTGTGGCCATTTCTTTCTTTCTCTCTCTTTTTTCTCTTTTCTATCTCTTTTTCCTTTTCTGTGTTTCCTCATTTCTCACTTCTCATCTCTCTACACTTATCTTCCTTTTGTGTCTCCTAAATACCTGGTACTGCATGACATCTATACCCCCTTTAGCCAGGATATACTGTGCAGCCTGGGAGCCACTGTCCTGATCTTAGCAGCCCCATCAGTGGGACTCTGTGACTCATGGGGGCTTTTCTTTTCCAAATTTTTATCTAGTTATTTTTTTCTTTCTTTTCCCCTTTTTCTTTTCTTTTTCCTTTTCTCCATTTCTTGGATTTTTTTCTCTCTACTCCAATGGTAAACTCCCTTAGCACTCTTTTTTTTTCTTTGCTTGTATCTTTTTAGCTCCTGTTTCTCTCTCCTCTCTCTCCTCTTTTCCATACCCCTATTAGCTCCACACATCAGAACCTCCCCCCTCTTTTCTGCCTACCTGCACCATGCACAGAACGTCACACCCCTGAGCAACATAGACATGGCCTACTGGAACCTGCCCAGAACAGATTCCTGTACCACTCTATCAGCTCTAGTATGTGCCACCAATAACCCATCCCAGCTGCTCCCCTTCAGGTGGACCTGCCCTGCTGCAACATAGCTGATTGACCAGCCCTGCCCATTGGACAAGGAGGTGAAAAGCACTGTGACTACAGAAGAGCAAACAACAAAGAATGCACAGCCCACTTGCTCAGACATAACCAAATAAAACAAAAGATCAGGACAAAACAAACAAATCCACAATCAAGAAATGAAGAAAATAACTACTGACTGTCCCAAAGACAGCAGACAATATCAAAACATATTAAAAAAACAGGACAGCGTGGTTACAGTAGGCATCCAAAATAAAAAACCAGATGACTTTCCAGTAGAAGAAAAGGCACTAGAGCTACCTGACAGGGAATTCAAATCTCCGATATTCAGAGCAATCCAAGAATTGAAGCAAAAACACACAAAAATGAGGAAAAAATAGACAAAATTATGGAAAAGGTAGACAAATTCATGGAAAATAAAGACAAAAAAAATTGAACAAGTCAGCAAAGTAATACAGGAACAAAATGCCAAAATAAACTCACAACTAGAAATCATACAAAAAGAACAACTAGAAATCCAAAAGATTAAAAAAAAAAACAATATTTCAGAAATGGACTGTGTCATAGAAGGGCTGAGGAGCAGGTTTGAAATGGTGGATGACAGGATGAGCGAAATTGAAGACAAACACTCGGATACAACTCTGAGGAAAAAGCAGATAAAAGAACAACAACAACAAAAAAAAAGAAATTCTGAGAATTTTGTGGGATACAATCAAAAGCACAAAATTGCAAGTGATTGGAGTTCCAGAACAGGGAGGGAAAATAGAAAACAGAGAGAGGATTATTGAAGAATTGCTGACAGAAAACTTCCCTAATATCATGAATGATCAAAAGCTGACCATCCAAGAAGCTCAAAGAACCCCTTATAGGATAGATCTCAAAAGAAAACCAACAAGGAGTATCATAATCACACTCACTAAAACCAAAGACAAAGAAAAAATCCTGCGAGCAGCTTGAGAAAAACAAAAAAGTCACATACAAAGGAGAAACAATAAGACTAAACTCTGATTATTCGGCAGAAACCATGCAGGCAAGAAGGCAATGGGATGACATATATAAAACCCTCAAAGGAAAAAAAAAAAAAAAAACTGCCAAACAAGAATAATATATCCAGCAAAACATTTATTCAAATATGGTGGTGAAATTAGGACATTTACAGATAAACAGAAATTAAGGGAATATGTAAAAACCAAACCAAACTTACAAGAATTGTTAAAGGAAGTCCTTCAATCTAAAAACAAACATCAGACCACAGCCTGAGTCTAGGAGGCAAGATTGTACCAGCAAGATACCAACCTAGGAAATGAACTGTCAAGGACTACCCAAAACCAAAACAATTGCAACAGGGAACCAGAGAGTTTAATCTGTATTTGACAACAACATCAGACCAATAAAAAAAGGAAATAAGTGGTATAGATATAGAACTTTCTAATGGAGAGGAAGGCAAGCTCATACCAAGTAATAATAGACTGGTACAAGCCTGAGAAGATAAGGGTAAATTTCAAGGTAACCACAAAGAAAGCTAACAAACCTACTCATCAAAATAAAGAAGGAAAACACAAAGTCTCAATAAAAACAAAATCTACCAAAAAAAAAAAAGAAATGAAAAAGAAATCTACAAAAAAAAAAAAAAAAAGGAACTCAGCACAGGAGAGTAAGCGGAACAAAGAAAATGTTAGCACCACACACAAAAAAAAGCACTACAAAATCACACCTATCAATAATTACGCTGAATGTAAATGGCCTGAATGCATCCATACAGAGACACAGGGTGGCAAAATGGATTAAAAAACAGGATCCATCAGTACCCTGTCTACAAGAGACACAATTAGAAACAAAGATGTAAATTTATTAAAAATCAAAGGATGGAAAAAAGTATATCAAGCAAATAACTACCAAAAAGGGCAGAAGTAGCAATACTAATCTCAGATAAGATAGACTTTAAAACAAAATCCACCCTAAAAGGCAAGGAAGGGCACTATATAATGATTACAGGGAGGATTCATGATGAAGATTTAACCATAAAAAACATCTACATACCCAATGACAAGGCTCCAAAATACATAAAGCAAACAGCACTGAAAAGAGAAATTGACAGTTCCACAATAATAGTAGGAGACCTCAACACACTACTCTCAATAAAGGACAGAACATCTAGAAAGAAACTCAACAAAGATACAGAAGAGCTAAAGAGTGCAATCACCCAACTTGACCTTGTAGACATACATAGAACGCTCCATCCAACAGCTGCTAAGTACACATTCTTTTCCAACATACAAGGAACGTTCTCCAGAATAGACCACGTCTTAGGCCACAGAGCAACCTTAACAAAATCCAAAACATTGAGATAATACAAAGTATCTTCTCTGACCACAATGCCATCAAAGCAGAAATTAACAGCAAGAAGAATATGGGAAAAAAAGATCGAATACATGGAAACTGAATAACACCCTGCTTAAAAACCACTGGGTAATAGAAGAAATCAAGGACGGAATCAAAAAGTTCCTAGAATCAAACGAGAATGAAAACACATCATACCAAAACATTTGGGACATAGCAAAGGCAGTCCTTAGCGGTCAACTTATAGCACTAGATGCACACATCAAAAAACAAGGGACAAAATCAAAATATTAGTTACACAACCTGAACAAATAGAAAGAGAACAGCAAAAGAAGCCCACAGCCACCAAACAAAAGTAGAGTTCAGAGCAAAAATAAATGAAATAGGGAATTGAGAAAAAAAAAAAAAATAGAAAGAATCAACAAAACCAGAAGTTCATTCTTTGAAAAGATCAACAAAATCGACAAACCACTGGCCCGACTGACAAAAGAAAAACAGGTGAGAATGCAGATAACTCAAATAAGAAATGAAATGCGGGACATTACAACAGATCCAACTGAAATAAAAAGGATCATAACAGAGTATTATGAAAAACTATACTCCAACAAATTTGAAAACCTAGAGGAAATGAACAAATTTCTAGAGACACACTGTCTACCCAAAGTAACACAAAATAACATTGAAAATCTGAACAGACCGATAATTAGAGAAGAGATTGAAAAGATAATTAAAAAAAAAAAACTCCTAATCAAAAAATGCCCTGGCCCAGATGACTTCAAAGGAGAATTCTACCAAACATTCAGAAAAGAGCTTACGCCAATACTACTCAAACTATTTCAGAACATAGAAAAGGAAGCGATACTTCTGAATTCATTCTATGAAGCTATCACAACCCTAATACCAAAACCAGGCAAAGACACCAAAAAAAAAGAAAATTACAGACCAATATCTTTCATAAATATAGATTCAAAAATTCTCAACAAAATCTAGCCAACAGAATTCAGCATCATATCTAAAAAATAATACACCATGACCGAGTAGGATTCTTACCAGGTATGCAAGGATGGTTCAACATTAGAAAATCAATCAATGTAATCCACCACATAAATAAAAGGAAAGAAGAGAATCACATGATCGTCTCAATTGACACAGAAAATGCATTTGAGAGTCCAACACCCATTTCTGATAAAAAATCTCAATAAAATAGGTATGGAGGGGAATTTTCTAAACATAATCAAGGGCATATATGCAAAACTAATGGCCAACATTGTTCTCAATGAAGAAAGGCTGAAAACTTTCCCCTTGAGAACAGGAACAAGACAAGAATGTTCTTTATCACCACTCCTGTTTAGCATTGTGTTGGAAATCTTACCTAGAGCAATAAGGCATGAAACAGAAATAAAGGGCATCCAAATTGGTAACGAAGAAGTTAAAATCTCCCTATTTGCCAATGATAGGATACTATACTTAGAAAATCCAAAAAACTCCATGAATAAACTACTAGAACTACTAGAAAGATTCAGCAGTGTACCAGGATACAAGATCAATATACAAAAATCATTTGGATTCCTATACAACAATAAAGAGAATGATGAAAAGGAAATCAGGAAAACAATACCATTTATAATAGTCCCTAAAAAAATAGAATACTTGGGAATAAATCTAACCAGGGTTATAAAAGACCTACACAAAGAAAACTACAAAATGATACTGCAAGAAACCAAAAGAGATCTTCATATGGAAGAACATACCATGCTCCTGGATAGGTAGACTCAACACTGTGAAAATGACAATTCTACCCAAAGCAATTTACAAATACAATGCAATATGGATCCAAATAACGACAACATTCTTTAAAGAGATGGAAAAACTTATCGTTAACTTTATACGGAAAGGGAAGAGGCTCTGGATAAGTAAAGCACTACTAAAGAAGAAGAATAAAGTAGGAGGACTCACAGTACCTGACCTGAGAACCTACTATACAGCTACGGTAGCCAAAACAGCCTGGAACTGGTACAACAGATACATTGACCAATGGAACTGAATTGAGAACACAGATGTAAATCCATCCACCTATGGTTACCTGATCTTTGACAAGGGCCCAAAGTCCATTAAATGGGAAAAGACAGCCTTTTTAACAAATGGTTCTGGCAAAACTGGATGTAAATCTGCAAAAAATGAAACAGGACCCATACCTCACATTATATACAAAAAAACAAACTCAAAATAGATCAAAGGCCTAAATATAAAGCCAAAAACTATGAAGTTCATAGAAGAAAAAATAGGATCAATCCTAGAGGCCTTAATACACGGCATTAACAGGATACAAATCACAACCAACAACACACAAGCTCCAGAGGATAAACTAGATAACTGGGATCTTCTAAAAATTAAACACTTATGCTCATCAAACAACTTCAAAAAAGAGAACCTACAGACTGGGAAAAAATTTTTGGCTATTACAAATCAGACATAGGTCTAATCTCTAAAATCTATAAGATAATCCAACACCTCTACAACAAAAAGATGAATAATTCAGTTAAAAAATGGGCAAAGGATATGAACAGATGCTTCACCAAAGACGGCATTCAAGTGGCCAAGAGACACATGAGGAAATGCTCAGGATCTCTAGCCATCAGAGAAGTGCAAATCAAATCCGCAATGAGATACCATCTCACCACAGCATTACTGGCACAAATCAATAAAACAGAAAATAACAAATATTGGAGAGGCTGCGGGAGATAGGAACTCTTATGCACTGCCAGTGGGCATGCAAAATGATACAACAATTTTGGAAAATGATATGGCACTTCCTTAGAATGCTAGATATAGAAATACCATTAAAAAAAAAAAAAAACAGAAATACCATATGATCTAGCAATTCCACTCCTAGGAATATATCCTAAAGAAATAAAAGTCATCACAAGAATAGATATTTGTACACCCATGTTCATTGCAGCATTGTTAACAATAGCAAAAAGATGGGAACAACCTAGATACCCAACAACAGATGAATGGATAAACAAACTGTACACAACACTAAAGGACAACAATGAATCTGTGAAACATCACATAACATGGATGCATCTGGAAGACATTATGCTGAGTGAAACAAGTCAATCACATAAGAACAAATATTGTATGAGACCACTACTGTAAAAACTCAGGAAAAGGTTTACATACAAAAAGAAACAATCTATGATGGTTATGAGGGTGTGGAGGGGTGGCGATAGGAAAACACTCAATAGAAAATAGATATGTGGTAACTTTGGTGAAAGGTAAGACAGTACACAGTACTGGGGAAGCCAGCAGAGCCTGTACAAGACAGGGCCATGGTAGCTCCATAGACACGCCCAAACTCCCTGGGGACTTCATTGCTGGGCTGAGGACTATGAGGACCACGGTCTCAGGCAACATCTAGCTCAACTGGCATAACAGAGTTTATAAAGAAAATGTTCTACATTCTACTTTGGTGAGTAGCGTCTGGGGTCTTAAAACCCTATGAGCAACCATCTAAGACAGTCCACTGGTCTTACCCCTTCAGGAACAAGGAAGAAAGAAGAAAACTAATGACACAAGGAAAAGATTAGTCCAAAGGACTAATGGACCACATCTACCATGTCCTCCACCAGACCGAGTCCAGTACAGCTAGTTGGTGCCTTGCTACCATCACTGACTGCTCTGTCAGGGATCACAATAGAGGGTCCCAGATAGAGCTGGAGAAAAATGTAGAACAAAATTCTAACTCAAAAAGAAAGACCAGACTTGCTGGCCTGACGAAGACTGGAGAAACCCTGAGAGTATGGCCCTTGGACACCCTTTCAGCTCAGTAATGAGGCCACTCCTGAGGTTCACCCTTCAAGCAAAGACTGAAGAGGGCCATGGAACAAAAGAAGCCTGAAGGGGCACACCAGCTCTGGAGCACTGACTGGATAGAACAGGAAAGCTGGTAATAGGGAACCCAGTGTTGAGAAGGAAGACTGTTGACATGTCATGGGGTTGTTAACCAGTGTCATACAACACTGTGTGTACTAACTGATCAATGAGAAAGTAGTTTGTTCTATAAACCTTCATCTAAAGTTCAATTAAAAAGAAGAAGAAGAAGAAAAAAAAAAGAAGCAGCAAATAATGACCACAGTTGCCTACACCCCTATTCTTACCCCTGGGGCAACACCATGAAAACTAGGCCAAATCTCTTACACACGCTAAGTCTGAATCATAGGTGGAGAACAGAGAAAAATGGATTTTCTCTGCTTTATGTATAGGAGAAAGATGCAGCTGCCTCCCATTCCCTCCTGAAGGGAGAGAGTAAAACCTTTGCTCTTTGGAGACAAAATGGAAAAGATCCTTTGGATCTTTACTCTATCCTTTTGGAATATAAATGAATCTGTCCAAGGGCCAGATATATCTCCAACTTTTATGACCTAGAGATGTCTCCGAGGTTCCTGGCTCATTTTCCCTTGACATGTAAACATACACCTCCAAGGTTAGGTAAATCTTTCTGGAGTTCTCTTACTATCAATACAGTTGTAAATTAACTTGCAAAGGTTTATTCTTATTCCAGGATTTCAAGTTTTCAGCAAAATTTATTTAGCAAGCCTCAAACTCTACTGATACACAAAAAATATTGTCCCTACACCCTACAATCAGCCTAAAGTATTAGTAAGGTTAACATTTCCTTGTGTCAAGGCTAAGTGCTTGCTTAACAAAATTTTTCCTCATGCTCAATAAAAAGATAAACATCAACCAAGTATGTTCCCATCATAATAAATTCCAGTATGAGCAGCCATCTAAGATACTCAAGTGGTTTCACCCCATCTGGAGCAAGGGAGAACGAAGAAAACCAAAGACACAAGGGAAAGATTAGTCTAAAGGACTAATGGACCACAACTACCACAGCCTCCACCAGACTGAGTCCAGCACAACTAGATGGCGCCTGACTACTATCTAGTCAGGGATGACAACAGAGGGTCCCAGACAGAGCTGGAGAAAAATATAGAACAAAATCTAACTCAAAAAAAAAAAAAGAAAAAAAGACCAGATTTACTGGCCTGACAGAAACTGGAGAAACCCTGAGAATATGGCCCCTGGACACTCATTTAGCTCAGTAATGAAGTCACTCCTGAAGTTTAACCTTCAGCCAAAGATTATACAGGCCCATAAAAAAAAAAAAAAAAAAGAGAGAGAGAGAGAGACTAAATGGGCACACCAGCCTAGGGGCAAGGACAAGAAGTCAGGATGAGACAGGAAAGCTGGTAATGGGGAACCCAAGGTCAAGAGGGGGAGAGTGTTGACATGTCATGGGGTTGGCAATCAATGCCACAAAACAATATGTGCATTAATTGTTTAATAAGAAACTGGTTTGCTCTGTAAACCCTTCATCTAAAGTAAACAAAAATTTAAAATAATAATAAATTCCAGTATAACTAATTCAAAAAAAACTTTTTTTTTCAGCATTGTAAATCTGGATGGTAAATTTAGACAAAATTATGGTAAGTAACACCCACACATCTGAAAGTTTGTCATACTGTAGGGGCTTGCATGTTGCTGTGACCCTGGAAGCTATGACATCAGTGTTCAAATAACAGCAGGGTCATCCATGGCAAACAGTTTTCAGCTGAGCTTCCAGACTAAGAGAAACATGGAAGACAGACCCAGTGGTCTACTTCTGAAAAGCATGATCCAGGGAAAGTCTTATGAAAAGCAGTGGAACTTTGTCTGGTATACTGCTGGAAGATGAGCCCCTCAAGTTGGAAGGCACTCAAAATACAACTATGGAAAATCTGCCTCCTCAAAGTGGAGTGGATCTCAATGGTGTGAAAGGAGTCAAACTTTTTGGACCTTCATCGGTTGATGTAGCACAACTCAAAATGAGAAGAAACAGCAGCAAAGTTCCATTAATAAGTGGAGCTTGGGATGCACCAAATATGAATTGAGGAAAATTGGAAATCATCAAAAATGAAATAGAAAGAATAAACATCAATATCGTACTTATTTCTGAGTTGAAATGGACTGGTATTGGCCATTTTGAATTGAATAATCATATTGTCTGCTATGCCCAGGAATGAAACTTGAAGAGAAATGGCACTACATTCATCGTCAAAAAGAACATTACAAGATCTATCCTGAAATACAATGCTGTCAAACCCGTTGCCATTGAGTTTTCAATTCCTACTCATAGTGACCCTATAGGACAGAGCAGAGCTGCCTCATAGGGTTTCCAAGGAGTGGCTGGTGGATATGAACTGCTGACTTTAACTACTATGCAACCAGGGCTAATATCCATATGCCTACAAGGAAGACCAGTTAATATGACTATTATTCAAATTTACAAACCAATCACTAAGGCCAAGATGAAGAAATTGAAAACTATTACCAACTTCTGCTGTCTCAAATTGATAGAACATACAATCAGGATATTGTTGTTGTTATTAGGTGCCGTCAAGTTTACTCCCACTTATAGAGACCCTAGGGACAACAGAACGACACACTACCCAGTCCTTTGCCATCCTCACAATTGTTATGCTTGAGCCCATTGTTGCAGCCACTGTGTCAACCCATCTCATTGAGGGTCTTCCTCTTTTTGCTGGGCATCTACTTTACCAAGCATGTCGTCCTTCTCCAGGGACTGATCCCTCCTGACAACATGTCCAAAATATGTGAGATGTAGTCTCATTAACGTGCTTCCAAGGGGTATTCTGGTTGCACTTCTTCCAATATAGATCTGTTTATTCTTTTGACAGTCCATGGTATATTCACTATTCTTTACCAACATCACAATTCAAAGGCATCGATTCTTCTTCAGTCTTCCTTATTCATGGTCCAGCTTTCCCATGCATGTAAGGCAATTGAAAACACCATGTCTTGGGTCAGTCTTCAAGGTGACGTCTTTGCTTCTCAACACTTTAAAGAGATCTTTTGCACCACATTTGCCCAATGCAATGCGTCTTTTGATTTCTTGACTGCTGCTTCCATGAGTGTTGACTGTTGATCCAAGTAAAATGAAATCCTTGACAACTTAAATCTTTTCTCCATTTATCATGATGTTGTTTATTGGTCCAGTTGTGAGAAGTTTTGTTTTCTTTATGTTGAGGTTTAATCCATACAGAAGGCTGTGGTCTTTGATCTTCATCAGTAAGTGCTTCAAGTCCTCTTCACTTTCAGCGAGCAAGGTTGTGTCATCTGCATAACACAGGTTGTGAATGAGTCTTCCTCCAATCCTGATGCTCCTTTCTTCTTCATATAGTCCAGCTTCTTGGATTATTTGCTCAGCATACAGATTGAACAGGTATGGTGAATACCATGATGCACACCCTTCTTGACTTTAAACCATGCAGTATCCCCATGTTCTGTTTGAACGACTGCCTATGTACAGGTTCCTCATGAGCACAATTAAGTGTTCTGGAATTTTCATCCTTCATAATGTTATCCATAATTTGTTATGATCCACACAGTCGAGTGCTTTTGCATGTCAATAAAATACTGGTAAACATCTTTGTGGTATTCGCTGCTTTTAGCCATGATCCATCTGACATCAGCAATGATATCCTTTGTCCCAAGTCTTCTGCTGAATCCAACTTGAATTCCTGGCAATTCCCTATCGATGTACTGCTGTAATCGCTTTTGAATGATCTTCAGCCAAATTTTACTTGTGTGTTATATTAAGGATATTGTTCAACAATTTCTGCATCCTGTTGGATCACCTTTCTTTGGAATGTTTACAAATATGAATCTCTTCCAGTTGGTTGGCAGGTAGCTATCTTTAAAATTTCTTGTCATAGACGAATGACCCCTTCCAGCACTCCTTCCTTTTGTTGAAACATCTTAATTGGCATTCTGTCCATTCCTGTAGCCTTTTTTTCTTTTTGCCAAAGACTTCCATGCAGCTTGAACGTCTTCCTTTGATATCATCAGTTCTTGATCATTGGCTACCTCCTGAAATGGTTGAGTTCTGACCTTTTCTTTTTGGTACACTGACTAGATGATGGAAGAGCTCAATATCATCAGTCAGAACAAGGCCGGGGGCTGACTGCTAAACAGACCATCAATTGCTCATGTGCAAGTTCAAGTTGAAACTGAAGAAAATTAGAACAATTCCATGAGAGCTGCATTTACAACCTTGAATATATCCCACCTGAATTTAGAGATCATCTCAAGAATAGATTTGAGGAAATGAACACTAATGACCTAAGACCAGACCAGTTGTGAGAGGACAGCAAGGTCATCATAGGTGAAGAAAATTAAATGTCATTAAAAAGGCAGGAAACAAAGAAAATCCCTAAATGGGTGTCAGAAGAGACTCTGAAAGTTGCTCTTCAATGCAGAGTAGCTAAAGCAAATGGAGAAATGATGCATTGATAATTACTGATGATTGGAGTGTGAAAGTTGGCAACAAAGAAGAACAAACTGTGGCTAGAAAATATGGCCTTGGTGATAGAAAGGATGTTGAATGGTAGAATGTTGGAAGACCAACAACTTCTTCATTGCAAATACTGTCTTTCAACAACATAAACAGCAACTATACACGTGGACCTGGTCGTGGGGAATATACAGGAATCAAGTATACTACATCTGTGAAAAGAGACTGTAGAAAAGCACAATATCATCAGTTAGAACAAGGTCAGTGGCTGGCTGCAGAACTGACCACCAATTGCTCATATACAAGTTCAAGTTAGAAGAAAATTAGAGCAAATCCGTGAGAGCCAAAGTATTACCCTGAGTACATTCCACCTGAATTTAGAGACCATCTGAAGAAAAGATTTGACACACTAAATACTAATGACTGAAGACCAGTGGAGTTATGGAATAATATCATGGACATCATACATGAAGAGAGCAAGAAAAGACTCTGAAAGTTGCTCTTGAATGTAGATTAGCTAAAGCAAATGGAAGAAATGATGAAGTAAAAGAGCCGAACAGAAGATTTCAAAGGGCACCCTGAGAAGACAAAGTATTATAATGAAATGTACAAAGGCCTGGAAATAGAAAACCAAAAAGGAAAAACACACTCTACATTTCTCAAGCTGAAAGAATTGAAGAGAAAATTCGAACTTCGAGCTCCAGTATTGAAGGATTCTACAGGGAAAATATTAACGATGCCAGAAGAATAAAAAGAAGACGAGAGGAATACATGGAACTACTATATCAAAAAGAACTTGTCAACATTCAGCCATGTCAGGAAGCATCATGTGATCAAGAACCAATGGTACTGAAGGAAGAGGTCCAAGCTGAAGGCATTGGTGAAAATCAAGGCTCTAGGAATTGACAGAATACCTATTGAGATGTTTCAACAAATGCATGCAGTGCTGGAAGTGCTCACTCATGAAACTGGGGCGAGAGTTACCTAGTCAACCGACTGAAAGAGATTGATATTTATGCCTATTCCCAAGAGAGGTGCTCCAACCAGATGTGGAAATTATTGAACAATGTCATTAATATTACCTGCTCTCAGAAAAATAGGAATAGAAGGGAAATTCCTTAACATAATAAAAGGCATTTATGCAAAATGAACAGTCAACATCATGCTAAATTGAGAGAGTCTGAAAGCATTCTCCTTGAGACTGGGATCCTGAGAAGAATGCCCCTTATCATCACTCTTATTCATCACTGTGCTGGAGGTCTTAGCCAGAGCAATTAGGCTAGAAAAAGAAATAAACTAGTAAGGAAGAAGTAAAAGTATCTCTATTTTCAGGTGATATGATCTTATACACAGAAAACCTGAAAGAATCCACAAGAAAACTACTGGAACTATTAGAAGATTTCAGCAAATTATGAGGATACAAGATAAACATATAAAAATCAGTTGTATTTCTCTACACCAAAAAAGAGAACACTGAAGAGGAAATCACCAGATCAATACCATTTACAACAGCCCCCAAGAAGATAAAATACTTAAAAATAAATCTAACCAGAGATGTAAAAGACCTATACAAAGAAAACTACAAGATTCTACTTCAAGAAACCAAAAGAGATCTACATAAGTGGAAAAACATACCTTGCTTATGGATAGGAAGATGCAACATTGTGAAAATTTTATTCTACCCAAAATGATCTATAGAGACAGTGCGATCCCAATCCCAATTCCAACGACATTTTTTAAAGAGATGGAGAAACAAATCACAAAATTCATATGGAAAGGGAAGAGGCCCTGGATAAGTAAAGCATCACTGAAAAAGAAGAACAAAGTGGGATTTTAGAACATATTATACCTCCACAGTAGTACAAACAGCCTGGTACTGGTACAACAGATACATAGACCAATGGGGCACAATTCAGAATCCAGGCATAAACCCACCCACCTATGAGCAGCTGGTATTTGACAAGGGCCCAAAGTCCATTAAATGTGGAAAAGACAGTTTCTTTAACTAATGATGCTGGCATAACTGGATATCCATCTGCAAAAAAATGAAACAAGACCCTTACCTCGTACCATGCACAAAAACTAATTCAACTGAATCAAAGACATAAATATAAAATCTAAAACAATAGAGATTATTAAAGAAAAAATAGTGACAACGGTAGGAGCACTAATACATGGTATAAGCAGCATATTAAACATTTCTGACAATGCACAAACACCAGAAGAGAAACTAGATAACTGGGGTGTTGTTGTTAGGTACTGTCAGGTTGGTTCCAACTCATAGTGGCCCTATGTACAACAGAACGAAACACTGCCTGGTCCTGCTCCATCCTTAAAATCTTTGTTACGCTTGAGCCCATTGTCGTAGCCACCGCGTCAATCCATCTTGTTGAGGGTCTTCCCTTCTCTGCTGACCCTGTACTTTACCAAGCATGATGTCCTTCTCCAGGGACTGATCCCTCCTGACAAAGTGTCCAAAGTATGTAAGACCCAGTTTTGTCATCCTTCCTTCTAAGGGGCATTCTGGTTCTACTTCTTCCAAGACAAATTTGTTCACTTTATAGCAGCCCATGTTTGTTTTTTTGGCAGTCAATATTCTTCCCCAACACCACAATTCAAAGGTGTCAGTTCTTCTTTGGTCTTCCTTATTCATTGCCCAGCTTTCACATGCAAATGATGCAATTGAAAATACCATGGCTTGAGTCAGGCACACTTTATTCCTCAAGGTGACATCTTTGCTTTTCAATACTTTAAAGAGGTGCTTTGCAGCAGATTTGCCCAATGCAATGCATCTTTTGATTTCTTGACTGCTACTTCCATGGGTACTGATTGTGGATCCAAGTAAAATGAAATCTTTGACAACTTTAATCTTTTATCTGTTTATCATGATGCTGCTTATTGATCTAGTTGTGAGGATTTTTGTTTTCTTTAAGTTGAGGTATAATCCATACTGAAGGCAGTGGTCTTAGATCTTCATTAGTAAGTGCTTCAAGTCCTCTTCACTTTCAGCAAGAAAGGTTGTGTCATCTACATATCGTAGGATGGTAATGTGTCTTCCTGTTCTTCACATAGTCCGACTTCTAGGATTATTTTATCAGCATATGGATTGAATAGGTATGGTGAAAAGATAAAACCCTGAAACACAACATACTGACTTTAAACTACTCAATACCCCCTTGTTCTGTCCCAACAACCACCTCTTGATCTATTTACAGGTTCCTTATGAAAAAAAAAAAAAAAATTTTCTTTTTTTTTTTTTTTTATGAGCACAATTAAGTGTTCTGGAATTCCCTTTCTTCATAATGTTATCTATAATTTGTTATGATTCACACACTCCAATGCCTTTGCATAGTCAATAAAACACAGGTAAATATCCTTCTGGTATTCTCTGATTTCAGCCAGAATCCATCTGGCATCAGTAATGATATCCCTGGTTCCACGTCCTTTTCTGAATCCAGTCTGAATTTCTGGCAGCTCCCTGTGGATATACTTCTTCAGCTGCTTTTGAAGGAGCTTCAGAAAAATTTTGCTTGAGTGTGGCATTAATGATATTGTTCTATAATTTCCACATTCAGTTGGATCATCTTTCTTGGGAATAGGCATAAATATGGATCTTTTCCAGTCAGTTGGCCAGGAATTTTGTCTTCCATATTTTTTTTTAATAATTTTTATTGTGCTTTAAGTGAAAGTTTACAAATCAAGTCAGTCTGTCACATATAAGCTTATATACACTTTACTCCATACTCCCACTTACTCTCCCCCTAATGAGTCAGCCTGCTCCCTCCTTCCAGTCTCTCCTTTCGTGACCGTTTTGCCAGTTTCTAACCCTCTCTACTCTCCCATCTCCCCTCCAGACAGGAGATGCCAACACAGTCTCAAGTGTCCACCTGATACAAGTAGCTCACTCTTCATCAGCATCTCTCTCCAACCCATTGTCCAGTCCCTTCCATGTCTGATGAGTTGTCTTTGGTTGGTTCCTGTCCTGAGCCAACAGAAGGTTTGGGGACCATGACTGCTGGGATTCTTCTAGTCTCAGTCAGACCACTAAGTCTGGTCTTTTTATGAGAATTTGGGGTCTGCATCCCACTGATCTGCTCCCTCAGGGGTTCTCTGTTGCGCTCCCTGTCAGGGCAGTCATTGGTTGTGGCCGGGCACCATCTAGTTCTTCTGGTCTCAGGATGATGTAAATCTCTGGTTCATGTGGCGCTTTCTGTCTCTTAGGCTCATAGTTATCGTGTGACCTTGGTGTTCTTCATTCTCCTTTGTTCCAGGTGGGTTGTGTCTTCCATATTTCTTGGCATAGACAACTGAGAACTTGCAGGGCTGCATCTGGTTGTGGAAACATCTGAAATGATATTCTGTCATTTCCTGGAGCCTTATTTTTTGCCAATGTCTTCAGTGCAGCTTGGACTTCTTCCTTCAGTACCATCGGTTCCTGATCATATGCTACCTCTTGAAATGCTTGAACATGGACTAAATATTTTTGGTATAACAGCTCTGTGTATTCCTTCCATCTTCTTTTGATGCTTCCTGCATCATTTAATATTTTACCATAGAATCCTTCACTGTTGAAACTCGAGGCTTGAATTTTTTCTTCAGTTCTTTCAGCTTCAGAAAAGCCAAGTGTGCTCTTCCCTTTTGGTTTTCTATCTCCAGCTGTTCTGTTCTTTTACTTCATCATTTCTTCCTTTTGCTTTAGTTACTCGACATTCGAAAGCAAGTTTCAGAGTCTCCCCTGACAACCATGTTGATCTTTTCTTTCTTTCCTGGCTTTTCAATGACCTCTTGCTTCCTTCATGCATGATATCCTTTATGTCATTCCACAACTCGTCTGGTCTTCGGTCATTAGTGTTCTACGTGTCAAATGTCATATCTATTCTTGAAATGGTCTCTAAATTCAGGTGGGATATATTCAAGGTCATATTTTGGCTCTCGTGGTCTTGCTCTGATTTTCTTCAGTTCCAGTTTGAACTTGCATATGAGCAATTGATGGTCTGTTCCATAGTTGGCCACTGGCCTTGTTCTGACTGATGATATTGAGCTTTTCCATCGTCTCTTTCCACAGATGTAGTAGATTAGATTCCTGCCCATTCCATCTGGTGAGGTCCATGTGTATAGTCACTGTTTATGTTGGTGAAAAATGTATTTGCAATGAAGAAGTCGTTGGTCTTGCAAAATGCTATCATGTGATCTCTGGCATTGTTTGTATCACCAAGGCCAGATTTTCCAACTATGGATTCTTTTTTTCACAACTTTTGCATTTCAATCACCAGTAATTATTAATGCATCCTCATTGCATGTTCGATCAATTTCAGATTGCAGAAGCTGATATAAATCATCAATTTCATCTTTGGCCTTATTGGTTGGTGTGTAAATTTGAAGAATAGTTGCATTTACTGTTCTCCCTTGTAGGTGTATGTATATTATCCTATCACTGACAGCAATGTACTTCAGGATAGGTCTTGAAATGTTCTTTTTGAGAATGAATGCAACACCATTCCTCTTCAAGTTATCATTTCCGGCATAGTAGACTATATGATTGCCTGATTCAAAATGGCCAATACCAGTCCATTTCCACTCACTAATGCCTAGGAAATCAATGCTTACCTCCCATGTGTCTGTCAGTTTGTCATACTGTGGGATCTTGCATGCTGTTTTGATGCTGGAAGTTATGCCACCGGTATTCAGACACCAGCAGGGTCACCCATGGAGGACGGGTTTCAGCTGAGCTTCCAGACTAAGACAGGCTAGGAAAAAGGACCCAGCAGTCTACTTCAGAAAAGAATTAGCCAGTGAAAACCTTATGAATAGCAGTGGAACCTTGTCTGATATAGTGCTGGAAGATGAGCCCCCCCAGGTTGGAAGGCACTCAAAAGATGACTAGGGAAGAGCTTCCTCCTCAAAGTAGAGTCAACGTTAATGACATGGATGGGGTACAGCTTTTACCTTCATTTGCTGATGTGGCATGACTGAAAATGAGAAGAAATAGCTGCAAACATCCATTGATAATCAGAACCTGGAATGTACTAAGTATAAATCTTGGAAAATTGAAAATTGTCAAAAATGAAATGAAACAGATAACTGGGGGCTCCTAAAAATCAAACACGGTCATACAAAGGCTTTGCCACCAAAATAGTAAAGAAGATTACCTACAGATGGGAAAAAGTTTTTTGTCTGCAACAATTCTGATCAGTGTCTGATCTCTAAAATCTACATGATACTGCAAAAACTTAACAATAAAAAGACAAATAACCCAATTCAAAAACGGGCAAAGGATATGAACAGGCATTTCATCAAAGAAGACTTTCAGGTGGCTAAAAACAATACATGAGGAAATGCTCATGAGCATTAGCCTTTAGAGAATTGCAAATCAAAACTACAATGAGATACCATCTCACTCCAACAGGGATGGCATTAATCCATCCTTGGGAATGTAAAACGCTACAACCACTTTGGAAATCAATTTGGCTTCCTTAAAAAGGTAGAAATAGTACTGCCATATGATCCAGCAATCCCACTCCTTGGAATACATTCCTAGAGAAATAAGAGCCTTCACATGAATAGATACGTGCACACCCATGTTCATTGCAGCACTGTTTACAATAGCAAAAAGATGGAATCATCACTGGATGAATGAATAAACAAATTATGGCATATTCACACAATAGAATATTATGCCAAAATTCATATATGCCAAAATTCATAAAACAGTCATTTAGGTCCAAGGTCACCTCTTTAACTCACATTTCCATTTAGGCACTTCTGTCTTTAGAACAGAATGCAGAAAACCTAGGGACAGTCTTTACACAGCATATTCATGTGTACTCCAGAACACACTTTATTACCATCACTTCCTCAGTCTCTATATCCTTTATGTAAATCATATGAATAATATGACAATTAACAGTGTTACTGAAGTAATTTTATGGAATATAAATTTGTTTCTTCATATTGTGTCAAGTATTCCATTTCTATCTATCATAATAGTTTTGAGGTCTTTATTAAAATTTATTTCATTAGTGGGTTTTAGTAACCATTTCTAATTTCAGTCAAAATATATTCTTTAATAGTTTAAAGCGCATAGTTTTGGTTTAGGATTTTTAAAAATAGAATATCCTATTTTAATTCTACTTTTTCTTTTCAATTCCTTTTTAAATAATTTATTTCTATGATATGTATTCAACCAAAAGTTATTCTTTGATTCAGTATGCTACTTTGGGGTACATAATGAATTGAGTTTCTCTGACAATGAATTTCAAGTAGATGCTGTGTATGAGATTATTAAGAGGTAAAAGATATTGCACGGAGTTCTAAGATGAAAACTCCCTTTATTTATTGGGAGGCCTGTTTGCTTAAGGCACTCTTTCATTTTGTACCACTTGGTAATATACCCACCAGGAAGCAGGTTGCCCTTCTCACCACTAAACATATTTAATGCTTTCTTCAGCCCTAACGTCTATTTCTCCCTAACCAGTTGGGGCATATCTTGTAAACAGAATAAATAATTAGCTACTTAACAGCTTCTTACTTGGAACATGAATTTTTAATCACTTAAGTGCAACATAGCAGAATGAGGGAACATATGCCTGTATTTTCCTACGAAAATAATGATCAGAATCACTATTCTCAGCAGGGCTTTTAAAAAGGGAGAGATTTAATGGAGCTCGGTGGCCTTAGGACACTATTTAGTAACCGAAAATAAATCTGGGTTTCTTGGAAAAATCCTGTTTTTTAAAATGTTAAAAAGCATAGTCTACCCCAACAAATTCCCTCCTAAGCATCTTGTCCCCTATATTAACAGTCAGGGAGAGCCATACTGTAGGTACTGTGTGATACATTTTAATCGTGTCCCATCTCCTATTTTTCATGCTAATAATAAAAGGAAGGTAATTCACAATACCAGTTATTTCAGTAATTGAAATTTTACCACAGAATTTTTTTTTCCTCATTCTTTTCAGAAATGGGAGTTGTTCATATCTTTTATGGCTATAAGTCTCCACTTCCCCTTTTTATTCTAATAATTAAAGCAAATTTGCTATAAGGATGATACTGTAAGTTACACTGAAGAGCCAGTTAGCTTTCTCTGTACAGGATTTATGCAAACAAGCTTTAGCATGTCCTGTGATATCTACCCCAAATTAGGTCACATGTCCCAATTTTAAAATATTACAGTTCTCCTTTGTCTAATTGGTAAAATATCTTGTGAATGAGTTTTCATGGGTTGTGCGTTTTATTAATACTTGCATACTAGACAACTTTTTCAAAGTACTGGATCTTCCGTTTTTTTTTTTTTTTTAATGAAGTTTGAGATCCAGAATCATCCAGCAGAAACAGTTTTAACCTATTCATGCACTGAAAGAAGGGAGACCTGTGGCTCAGTGGTTAAGCACCGGCTTGCTAACCTATGGGCTGGCAGTTTGAACCCACCAGCCACTCCATGGGTGAAAGGTGTGGTAGTCTGCTCCCATAAAAGATTTACAGCTTTGGAAACCCTACATAGCAGTTCCACTCTGTCGTATAGCATTGCTATGAGATGGAATGGACTGGATGGCAATGAGTTTAGCCTTTTATGGTACTTAAACAAACAAACAAAAAAATGGTAGAACTTTTTCTTCCTCTCTTTCTTCCTTACTACCTTTCTCTCCCTCCCTTTTTCTTAGCTTTCTTTCTTATTTACTTTCCTTCTCTCCCTCCAGTCTTTCTTTCCTTCCTTCCTTTCATCTTTCTTTTTTGAATTCAAAGAGAAATAAAAGTAGCTTTCCAATTTAGACCATTAGCAAGACCTGTGGTTGGATTACATTATGTTACTAATGGATCCGCAGTGCAATGCCACACCACTTGTGACCTCCATTGGGAGTTACAGGCACATAATACATGTGTTTATTTTAAGTCTAAAAGGCTATACTAATGACTTCAGCACTTTTGTGTTAAGTAATGAAAAATTTTCCCCTGTGGTAGGAAACGTGTTGTAATGCAATCCGTGTTTTCCTGGGATAATAGGGTCTTTTCTTTCTTTATTGGAACTATGCTGAAATTTCAAATTAGATTCATGGGCATCCTTGTAGCTTATTCCAATTAGCTCTCATTCCATCTTCGGTCACACATACATTAGGAGACCTCATTCTCTTACAATCTTTAACTGGACATATGGTTCAAAGTCCAAGGTACTGCTCTAAGTCTGTAACCACACTGAGGTTTTCGGTTTGTAATTCATTAGATCATTGCAGTTTTTTTTTTTTTAACTGAACTTCATTTCTACATTGATAGCTGCTAAGCACTGACAGGAGAGTTTACTTTAACACATAAATAAGAAGACTGTATTCTTATACCCGGAACAGTATTTATCATATTCAAATTTTCAAATGAGGAAACAGAAGCCTTATCTATTTTCTCAAGAAATAGTTCTTAAATTATATTTTTATCTGGTTTATACGTTCCTATTATTTCCCATTTTGCTTAATTTTTAATAATACTATTAGCTGTCTAAGTCACTGTTGGAAATGACATGATTTAGGAATCACCCAATGAAAACTTAAGGTTTTAGAATGTGGGGAAAATATTTAAATTACATGTGGATATATTTCCAACTCAGATTCTAAGAAATCAGAGAATATCAGTGCACACATCCTGGGAATAAGCACTTATGGTGGGTCTCTCACATTCTTAACTGCTTTCCACACACTTTCTATTCAAGCAGAGAAGAAGACAATAAAAATGGGAAGAGACAAAATTCACTATGGCTCCATTTTCTTAGGGAGACCAGGTTGTCAAGTGTTCTTTTCAAGAATAAGCTTTTCTATTCTTCCCTCTTTCAAATTCATTCTTCACTCAGGAGGGCACACACTGGCGTGCACCAAGCATAAAATAAAGACCTACATTAAGTGTAAACAAAGTCTGGCATTTCAAAGCAATGAGGAAGACTGTATGTCTCTTGAAACCATCAGATGCCAAGTGTTGATTATTGAATGTTTCACAGCATGCTGTAATAACATGGATGCTTGTCAGCTCACAAGTTAGATACCAAAAGACTACAGAAGACTACATTTGCCACGGGGCAGAGGTTTGCAGGGTTTTATTTTATCATTACAATTTAATATTAGAACATTTCTGTTATACAGTTTCTTGTGTAATACTTCCACTTGATCACTGGCTGTAGAACTCAGTGAACAGAATCAATCTATGTATTCCAAGTGTTTCATGCACAAATGTGGGTATTTTAACAAAATCTATTTTAACATTAATTTTAATCCAGGGCTTCAAAAAGCATGTCTGTAGTAATTTCAATGGAATATCTAACAAGCCAGTGATTTCACTAGGTATGTTCCAGTTTTCAGATTCATCGTACACTCTTCTTTCATACTGTTATCTTTTAAACCTCTCTCTGTTGTGCCGATAATCATGTCAAAAATATGGAGCTTTTAGACAGCCATTAATTTTTTATCTGACTTTTATAACTATTACCATTTTTACTTAACAAAATTATTAAAATCAATATTAAAAACTTAATAAAATAAATTAGGCCACTTTAAGATAGGGGAGGATCCCTCAAAATTTATTGTCTATAAAACACTTGCATGGAGAATTAGGAGAGCTGAGTTTCTAAATAGATTACAATTTTGCTGGAAGTTACATGTATTTTAGGATCATATTATTATTTTACTCAAATTGTAAACTAAATGAAAAGAAATAGCACCAAAGAGTTGTTATTATTCTAATAATGTAAATGTCATAATTACAGTATTTATGACTTTTGCTAATTCAAATGTCCAAGGAGTCAGTAACTTTTCACCTGGTTCACTCAGTTTCTTCTCATCCCTCTGATGTAAGTACACAAAGAACAGATATCACATGTTCTTTGTGCACTAAGAAAATGTAACTACAGAGGGGCTCTGTGGCTTGCCAAAGGTTAGAGCACTGGCTTTCAACAGTTCGGTGATCAAATTCACACCTCATTTTGCGATTTTACTGTTCTTTACATTCAACTGTTCTATTTATGGTAACAAGGCAAGAGCAATTGAAAAATCCATAATGATACTATCATACTGCATTTATGTAACTGGATTGTCATGCAGCCTACATCTAATTTTAGCACTTGGCTTAAAACTAACCCAATTGCTCAGAAGTTCTTGTCATTTTTTAAATGTAATGATTGAATAACTTCAGTTTAAGTGGCAGAAATAGTTATTTTGGACACACACTGATAAGAAAAGGCAATGGAAGGCAGTAATAGGGCAGTCAGTGCCAAGTGAAATAGAACAATTGTGCCAGCAGTTGGAATGCCATATGGAAAAATGAAGCCTGTTTTCCTAACCAGGATGGAGAAAAATCTGTCAAGGGTTATTTTTGTTGCATATTAATGACATGATAAATTGTGTTAATTGCTAAAAGAGTGAGGAGTCAACCAAGAATGGATTTATTGTGATAAGAGTGGAGCATATTAAGAATAGCAATAGAGTTTCAAAAATCTCCCCAATTAGCAATTCAAAATTTCTGATTTATAGCTGGCAGAAAAAAAAAAAACAACAAAAAAAACACTTTATTTTGCCCCTATTAGAATATATTTTCATGTCTTTCTAACATTTATACTTAATATGTATTTATATTTAATACATAAATGCGATAGGGTAAAGGCATATACTTCAAATGACCAGAACTTTGGACAATTTTTTACGTTCTATTGTTTTGACACACTACTTGTGAGCACACACACACATAGTGCATATGTGTGAATATGGCTGCTTTCAATGGCTTTTGCACATAACATAGAAGGAATAGATTGGATTTGAGGTCAAAACTAATGTGAATATATCAACTCAAGGTTCACATTTCCTACCTGCACTTTTTCAAACTCCCCAATACAGATCAAATGTAATATAAGCTATCAATTTTACATGCAAACCATAAACACTCTTCAGTGTTAGCTTTGAGCAAGTTTAAGAGAACAAAGACATAAAAACTATTAAACAAACAGTACTTATTATAGTACTATTAAACAAACAGTACTTATTATAGTAGACATAATAAATTGTTGTTGTTAGGTGGCACTGAGTCAGTCCGACTGATATAGACCTTACGTATAACAGAATGAGTTTCTGCCCTCACCTGCATCATCCTCACAATTATTGCTATGTTTGATCCCTTTGTTACAACCACTGTGCCAATCCATCTCATTGAGGGTCTTCCTCTTTTTCGCTAACGCTCTACTTTACCAAGCATAATGACTTTCTTCAGCAACTGGTCCCTCCAGATAATATGTCCAAAATAAGTAAAAAGAAGTCTCTCCATCCTCTCTTCCATGGAGCATTCTGGTTATACTTCTTACAGGTTTGTTCATTCTTCTGGAAGCCCATGGTACAGTCAATATTCTTCACCAACACCATGATTCAAATGCACCAGTTCTTCACTCTTCCTTATTCATTGTCCAGCTTTCACACGCTTAAGAGGTGATTGAAAATACCATGGCTTGGGTTAGCAACCCCAAAAAACCCAGTGCCATCGATGGCTTGGGTTAGGCACACTTAATCCTCAAAGTGACGTTTTTGCTTTTTAATACTTTAAAGAGGGGCTTTGCAACAGATTTGCCCAATCTAATATATGTCGTTTAATTTCTTGACTGCTGCTTCCATGGGTGTTGATTGTAGATCAAAGAAAAGTGGAATCTTTGACAACTTCAGTATTTTCTCTATCTGTCATGACGTTGCTTATTTGTTCAGCTGTAATTTTTTTCTTTTTTTATGTTAAGGTGTAATCCATACTGAAGGCTATAGTTTTTGATCTTCATCAGTAAATGCTTCATGTACTCTTCACTAAAGGCAACCAAGTTTGTGTCATACTTCAGTGAGTCTTCTTCCAATCCTGATGCAACATTCTTCTTCATATAGTCCAGCTGCTTGGATTATTTGCTCAGCATACAGATTGAATTAGTATGCTGAAAGGATAAAACCCTGACACACTCCTTTTCTGATTTTAATTAAGCCACACAGTATACACTTGTTCTGTTTGAATGACTGCCTTCTGGTCAATGTATAGGTTCCTCATGAGCTCAATTCAGTGTTCTGGAATTCTCGTTCTTAGCAAAAATTATATTATAGTGACTAAACTATGAAAAAGATGGCAAATTGGATGTTCAGTGGAAACGGTATTTTAGATACTCTTATAGGAATTACCTAAAGATTTAATACGTTTGATTGGATCACTTATGAGATTCATTCAAAGAAATGTTTTTAGGCATAGTTCTAGAATAGCTTAAAAACTTTTATTTTAAAAGTTTTCTGAATTTCTCTCATCCCTTAGGACTATTAGAAGGAGCACTACTGGTGCAACTGTTAAATGCTCGCTGCTGAACAAAAGGCTGGTGATTTGAACCCATTCAGCGTCTACATGGGAGAAAGACCTGGTGGTCTGCTTTTGTAAAGGTTACAGCCAAGAAAACCCTACGGGAGCAGTTCTACTCCTTTGCATGGGGTCAGTATCAGTTGGAATTCACTCGGCAGCACCCAAAAACAACAACAACAGGGCTATTATATATTCTTGCTAGGTTTTTCTAAACTCATACCAATCTGGAGAAGACTTGTGGAATTTCAGGTCTAGTCTTAAGAACCGAATTTCAATGATATGGAATCAACTATCCTTTATAGAGTCGCTATGAGTCGGAATTGACTTGATGGCAACAGGTTATCCTTCTTTTAAGTCAGTGATTTCAGACAATAATTAAATATCTTTCCATTTTTTAACAGGAAAAAGAAAGATCATGGCATGTTATAAAGACTATAATTAAAGCAATAATTGTTCAAACATTGTGTTCATACAAACTGAAATTTTATGTGTAAAAATAGTACCTACAGACTTTTTTCAGGGGCATATCTAACTACTTCATTGCGTTATCCTGAAACAATGAAGGATATGCATGAAACTCACAGCACATGGCAACTGAAGTTAGGTTACCATTAACATATCCAATATATCCTAAACTAATTCAATGATTTTCACCTGTAATCAGTTCCAAGGAAAGAAGTTTCTTGTCTTTAATTTATTAAGGGAAATAGATACTAAAAGATGTTAAATATGGATTGCATTGAAATGTATACTAGAAGAATAATACAATGTGAGCATGGCAGTACTTTTAAAGGATAAATCACCTCAGAATATGATTCTTCCGCTTTATTCCCATATCACACTGAACTCTTCCTTTGAAATACATTGTCTTTTTATTTGCATATCTGCCTTCTGGGCTGTAGTCTCCATGAGGGCAGAGACTATAAGTCTGTCATAACCACTATATTCTTCTACCCAGTACAGTGCTTACTGTGGCACAGATTTTTGGACCATTCTGGATGTACCAATAGGTAAATAATGTTCAATGATGAGTAACCCATCTATGGAAAAAGCAGTTAGAAATTTTATTCTTTTTATATGGATCCCCTTTAAGACAATCTATGCATATATATGATATCAAACTGATTCATTATTAAGAAATCTACCATTTACTAAACTGTCATGTGGACATAGCACTGCATTAAACCCAACGCCTAATATTACATAGAAAATAAACACACATATGCACACAAAACATGTACTCACACTTCTTTCTTAAACGACAGTGCTGAACTAAGCTGTAGGGAAGTCAATCTCTTTACCTAGTGTACCTCTTTACATAGTGCCGATTCTCTGAAGACTACGAATTACTAAACATTTTTTAAAAGGTAACACTTTCATTCAATATTTAAAAGAATTCAAGGGTAAATTTATGTGCATATTTCAGTAGGTGGTAAGATATTAGCCACAAACAACAAAATAACTACAATAGCCACTGCTATGTATCAAACTGCCAGGAAATGTCACATAATATAGTAATCATCTTAGACACATTATCTCATGCGTTCATCACATTTACTTTTTAAAGGAGGAAACTCATTGTCATGTATGACAGAGGTTTTTATCAGTTTGTCTAAAGCTACATAATTAAGTGATACAACTAAGAATTCACATAAGGTTAGCTAATGCTCAAACTAACGTATTTTCCACTATTCAACATCCCTTTAATTATTTAATTAAGTTGTAGATTAACACTGTAAATCCAAGGCTCAATTGGCATCCAATATGTTTGTTTCTCTGGTTTCAATTTCCATTTAATGTCATTAAAAAGTAATTTTCCTTGAGTAATTCAGTAACAACTATGATAATCTATCCAAGTCAGATTAATTGCATATTCAGTAGTGCATTTTCTGACATTACATAATATAACCCTTGAGAAGCTGATATCAAGGAAAGTTACTAGCTTGAACTGCAGGAGGTAGGGTGGGGAGAAGACGTATTCCAAAGTAAAAAGAAAAGGATATTTGATGTCACAAACAAACAAAAAAATGCCTCCAAATGCACTGTGATTGCATAATACAGAATTAATAAAATTGTGACTAGAAAGTAATTGTACATGGAGTTTTGCTATTTACTCATTTTCAGCTTGTTCAATTATTTTCAGTTTGCCTAGAATGCTTATTGATTTTGTTGATCATCTTTCCTCACTTATTTTAGAAGTTTTGTTTGCAGATTCATCTCGTATATTTTCTCCTTTTTCTTTCTACTCATTATATTACAGCTTTGCAATTGTGCAGAGTAAGTTTTTATTTCCTTTACTGGAAGTTTGTTATAGTCTACGGTGATATTGTACATATAAATACAGTAGAGTCAGTCATGCTATCATCGGGGAACTTAGCTCAAGTTCTGCTTGCAAGATCGAGTGTTTCCTTTCATTTTCCCTAACCCCAGGCAAAGGTCAATTACAACCCCTTTTTGCAAGTATAAGACCTTGGTGAGAACCAGTCCCCATGGAGTTGATTCTGATTCATAGCAACCCCCCGTGCATCAGAGTAGAACTGTGTTCCATAGGATTTTCAATGGCTAAGGTTTTTGAAGTAGATCTACCGGCCTTTCTTTTGAGTCATCTATGGATGGACTTGAACCTCTAAACTTTCAGTTAGCAGCCAAGTGTGTTAACAGTCTGAACCACCCGAGGGCCCCAGAAAACCTTGCTACAAACCTCTTTATTCATATACATGATTGGCTCAGGTTTTTTTTGATATTACATTTTTTTTGGCACTTTGAGCATTTTCCTCTTTTTTTTTTTTTTCCAGTCTGCTCACTGAGAAGATGTAGAGTGTGAAAATATCTCCTTCTTTTCTTTGCCATCCTCATTGCTTTGGTTCATTGTTTCTTACCTATTTCCATATCATGGCAGTAAATTTCTGTCAAGAGGCCCTTTAGAGTTAGAAATAACATAAGTCGAAGGCTGATAGAATGATATGTAAAAGTCAAAATGAGTAATTTGGATAGGTGAATGAAGGGGACAACTGTTAATGTAGAAACACAAGAGGAAGGTAAAGTTGGGGAATATGAATAAGGAGCTCAGTCTTGAACTACTACGCTTGGAAATTGTATTAGTTTCTTAGGGATGCTATAAAAAAGTACCACAATCTGGGTGGCTAAAAACAATAGAAACTATTGTCTCACAGTTTTGGAGACTAGAACTCTAAAATCAAGGTGTCAGCAGGGTCACACCTTCTCTGAAGGCTTGAGGGGAGGATACTTCCTTGGTTCTTCCTAGCTTCTGGGAGTACCTGGCAATCCTTGCTATTCCTTGGCTTATAGATGCATCACTTCAATCTCTGCCTCCATCTTCACAGTGAGCCTATTTCAAACAAGGTCACATTCACAGGTACTGGAGGTTAGGCGTTCAGGACATCTATTTGGACCAAAATTTAATCCATAACAGGGATCCCATAGAATTTCAAGGTGACTAAAAGGAGTCGCAGAAATCCTGGTGGTGTAGTGCTTAAGTTCTATGGCTGCTAACCAAAGGGTCGGCAGTTCGAAGCCACCAGACGCTCCTTGGAAACACTATGGGGCAGTTATACTCTGTCCTATAGGGTCGCTATGAGTTGGAATTGACTGGACGGCACTGAGTTTAGATGGAGTCCCTGGTTGGTGCAAATGACTAATGCCTCCACTGCTATCTGAAAGACGAGATTCTAGCCCACCCGAAGGCCCCTTGGAAGGAAGGATAATCTATCTCCAAAAAAATCAGCCATGGAAAACCCTGTGGAGCATAGTTTCACTCTTATACACATCAGGTTGCCACGAATTGGAATCAACTTGACAACAACTGGTCCAGGTCTAACTTAAGATATACCAGATAATTTGCCTCCAATAGTTTCTGATGAAAAGAGTGCTGACCTGTTTATCACAAAGCTTGGTTATTTTGTTGTTGTTCTAATTCTTATCCTTTTTACTGCAACTCATTTTTGTTTTATTTTTGTTCTATTTTGCTTTTTTGTACGTGTGTGATTTGTTTTTAACATTGAACAAGTTATTTATGTAGGTTCCTGTTTCTTTATATGTAACAGCTCTTTATCATAGTAATATCAGCTTCGTAATTACACCAAAAAAAAAAATTTTATTACACCAAGCAGTTATAAAAAAAAAAACATAAACTAACAGATTATGCTTATCAAAGAATTTGCAGAGTTTTTTTTTTTCATACAAAACTAAAGTGCAGAACCCTATTCAAAAGTGTTGTTGTTGTGGTTGTTAGGTGCCGTCGAGTTGGTTCCAACTCATAACGCCCCTATGCACAACAGGACGAAACACTGCCGGCCCTGCGCCATCCTTATAATCTTTGTTATGCTTGAGCTCATTGTTGCAGCCAATGTGTCAATCCACCTGGTTGAGGGTCTTCCTCTTTTCTGCTGACCCTCTACTCTGCCAAGCATGATGTCCTTCTCCAGGGACTTATCCCTCCTGACAACATGTCCAAAGTATGTAAGATGCAGTCCCGCCATCCTTGCCTCTAAGGAGCATTCTGGCTGCACTTCCTCCAAGACAGGTTTGTTTGTTCTTTTGGCAGCCCATGGTATATTCAATATTCTTCACCAACACCACAATTCAAAGGCATCAATTCTTTTTTGGTCTTCCTTATTCATTGTCCAGCTTTCATATGCATATGCTGTGACTGAAAATACCATGGCTTGGGTCAGGCGCACCTTTGTCTTCAGGGTGACATCTTTGCTCTTCAACACTTTGAAGAGGTCCTTTGCAGCAGATTTGCCCAAAACAATGAGTCTTTTGATTTCTTGACTGCTGCTTTTATGGCTGTTGATTGTGAATCCAAGTAAAATGAAATCCTTGACAACTTCAATCTTTTCTCCATTTATCATGATGTTGCTCATTGGTCCAGTTGTGAGGATTTTTGTTTTCTTTATGTTAAGGTGTAATCCATACTGAAAGCTGTGGTCTTTGATGCTTCAAGGGCTTCAAGTTCTCTTCACTTTCAGCAAGCAAGGTTGTGTCATCTGCATAACACAGGTTGTTAATGAGTCTTCCTCCAATCCTGATGCCCCATTCTTCTTCATATAGTCCAGCTTCTTGTATTATTTGTTCAGCATACAGATTAAATAGGTATAGTGAAAGAATACAACCCTGATGCACACCTTTCCTGACTATAAACCAATCAGTATTCACTTGTTCTGTCCGAACAACTACCTCTTGATCTATGTGAAGGTTCCTCATGAGTACAATTAAGTGTTCTGGAATTCCCGTTCTTCACAAAGTTATCCATAGTTTGTTATGATCCACACAGTCAAATGCCTTTGCATAGTCAGTAAAACACAGGTAAACACCCTTCTGGTATTCTCTGCTTTCAGCCAGGATCCATCTGACATCAGCAGTGATATTCCTGGTTCCACATCCTCTTCTGAAACCAGCCTGGATTTCTGGCAGTTCCCTGTCGATATATTAGTGTAGCCACTTTTGAATGATCTTCAGCAAAATTTTGCTTGCATGTGATATTAATGATATTGTTCTATAATTTCCACATTCGGTTGGATCACCTTTCTTGGGAATAGGCATAAATATGGATCTCTTCCAGTCAGTTGGCCAGGAAGCTGTCTTCCATATTTCTTGGCATAGACGAGTGAGCACTTCCAGCATTGCATCTGTTTGTTGAAACACCTCAATTGATATTCCATCAATTCCTAGAGCCTTGTTTTTCACCAATGCCTTCAGAGCAGCTTGGACTTCTTTCAGTACCATTAGTTCCTGATCATATACCACCTCTTGAAATGTCTGACTATCAACTAATTCTTTTTGGTATAATGACTGTGTACTCCTTCCATCTTCTTTTGATGCTTCCTGTGTCATTTAATATTTTCCCCATGGAATCCTTCTCTATTGCAACTCGAGGCTTGAATTTTTTCTTCAGTTCTTTCAGCTTGAGAAATGTCAAGCATGTTCTTCCCTTTTGGTTTTCCATCTTCAGCTCTTTGCACATGTCGTTATAATACTTTGTCTTCTCGAGAAGCCCTTTGAAATCTTCTGTTCAATTCTTTTACTTCATCAGTTCTTCCTTTTGGTTTAGCTGCTCGACGCTTGAGAGCAAGATTCAAAGTCTCCTCTGACATCCATCTTGGTCTTTTCTTTCTTTCCCATCTTTTCAGTGACCTCTTGCTTTCTTCATGGATGATGTCTTTGATGTCATTCCACAACTCTTCTGGTCTTCAGTCACTAGTGTTCAATGCATCAAGTCTATTCTTGAGATGGTCTCTAAATTCAGGTGGGATATATCCAAAGTGATATTTTGGACTTTGTGGACTTGCTCTGATTTTCTTCAGTTTCAGCTTGAAGTTGCATATGAGCAATTGACGGTCTGTTCCGCAGTCAGCCTCTGGCCTTGTTCTGACTGATGATATTGAGCTTTTCCATCGTCTCTTTCCACAGATGTAGTCAATTTGATTTCTGTGCATTCCATCTGGCGAGGTCGATGTGTATAATCGCCGTTTATGCTGGGGAAAGAAGGTATGTGCAATGAAGAAGTAGTTTTTCTTGCAAAATTCTGTCATTCGATCTCCAGCATTTTTTCTATCACCAAGGCCATATTTTCCAACTACTGACCCTTCTTCGTTTCCAACTTTCGCATTCCAATCGCCAGTAATTATCAATGCATCTTGTTTGCATGTTCTATCAATTTCAGACTGCAGCAGCTGATAAAAATCTTCTGTTTCTTCATCTTTGGCCTTATGCTTGGTGCGTAAATCTGAATAATAGTCATATTAACTGGTGTTCCTTGTAGGTGTATGGATATTATCCTACCACTGACGGGGTACTTCAGGATAGACCTTGAAACGTTCTTTTTGATGAATGCAACACCATTCCTTTTCGAGTTGTCATTCCTAGCATAGTAGACTATATGATTGTCCAATTCAAAATGGCCAATACCAGTCCATTTGAGCTCACTAATGCCTAGGATACCGATGTTTATGTGTTCTATTTCATTTTTGATGATTTCCAATTTTCCTGGATTCATACTTCATACATTCCAGGTTCCGATTATTAATGGATGCTTGCAGCTGTTTCTTCTCATTTTGAGTCGTGCCACATCAGCAAATGAAGTTCCCGAAAGCTTTGCTCCATCCAAGTCATTAAGATTGACTCTACTTTGAGAAGGCAGCTCTTCCTCAGTCATCTTTTGAGTGCCTTCCAACCTGGGGGCTAATCTTCCAGGACTATATCAGACAATGTTCTGCTGCTATTCATAAGGTTTTCACTGGCTGATGATTTTCAGAAGTAGACTGCTGGGTCCTTCTTCCTACTCTGTCTTAGTCTGGAACCTCAGCTGAAACCTGTCCTCCATGGGTGACCTTGCTGGTATCTGAATACCGATGGCATAGCTTCCAGCATCACAGCAACACACAAGCCCCCACAGTATGACAAAATGAGAGACAAGTGGGGGATTCAAAAGTAAGGCACTATTATGATTAGGTAATTTATCCCTACATTTAATGACACTAGACATAAGTAATATTTTCTACTCTTATTGTATGTTCATAATTAGTATAATTAAGAAGTGTCATTCATAATGATGCCAAAACATTGTATATACTCCTTTTGCATATTACAGGTCCTGTAGGGTACTATGTAACATTGACCAAATTATGTTTTACCATAAACTCCCATTTAATTTCTGAGAGATTCTGGGTTTTTTGGATTTTTTTTTTAAAGATTAAATATATTCACTTATGAAAGAAAGTGATTAGTAGAAAGCCTAATCAAATTGCCCATCACTTTGGAATAGAATGAGAGTCTCAAAGCATCAAAGAAAAATCATGTTTATATTGTCTATAAAAATATGTTAGAGGGCCATTTTATTTATTTGAAGGTATGTTTTGGGAAATAGAGACTATAATTAGTGATTAGATTCCCATAAGTTATCTGTTAGAATATCTGAGGATGTTTTTCTAGGACACAACACCCATGTCAGAAGTCATGGTTATTGTGTGACCCAAAGAGAAGTTTGAATCTCTCTATTTCTCCCAGTTTCCTCAAATGTACTCAGAATAACATCTCTTAGTTTCTTTCAAACTCATTTAACTTTCTTCTTACAATGCCACTTGTCAGCTATTCCTCTGCTGCCTCTGCTTCCAACTAACACTGATACCACCCTCCGACTTCAGGGAATGGATCATTGCTCTCCCAAGCATCACTTATTAATTATCCTCTTATAATTCTAAGGAAAACATTCAAATTTTCACCCTCCCAATTCTTTATGAAAGTCTTCCCAAGGATAATTAATTGATAACTAAAGTTATTTCCCATCAGGGGTCTCCTAACACCTCCAGTAGAAGTATGGTCTGGTTTGGTTTTTACATGAAAGCCCAATATTTGTAGATTTCAATCAAACCTGTGTTATTCATTGTTATTCATAGTGTTTTATTAAATACTTATTATTTTCTAATCTAAGGAATTCTGAGCAGAGGGAAAGGTAATGTTCTAGCTAAGTGTATGCCTGGTGTATGGAGAATTCCAAAGTAAACATGGTTCCAGTCATGGCAAGTTCATTACCTGCTCTCCTTTTCTTAGTTTTTACCCTTTGAATAAAGCTTGGAGATAGAAGGAAGGCACCAGAGCTTAAGACTTATGGGAACACTTATACACATCCACTCTGCCCAGCTGAAGTGCTCCAGGTGATGACAGTGAGTTCATCTTACTCTAATAACATTTAGTCTTGTCAATCTTTTACTTGTATTAATTTTATCCTTATCTTTTGTCTTAGGCTGGTTTCTGTAGAGAAACAAAACTGTGTGTGTGTATATATATATATATATATATATATATACATACAGAGAGAGAAATTAATCTATATTAAGGAAATGGCTCATGTGGTTGTAGAGGCTGGACCATCCCAAGTCCATGGGTCAGGCTGAAGGCTTCTCCTGACTTATGTAGCTACAGGGGCTAAGGAAACCAGATTAGCAGGTAAGATGGCAGGTTGCTGGCTCAAGTTCCAAGAAACAGAGGTTAGATGGTAACGAACTGAATGCAGGATCCAGAGTAAAGCAAAAGTCAGAAAGTCTCTATATATTGGATGCAGGCCACATGCCTATCGAAACTTCTTTTCAACTGAGTGGCTGCTCATAGCAGATTTCATCATAGAGGTGATTATATTATATCAGATTTCATCATGGAGGTGACTGCATGATTACATAACTGCCAAACTACATCATAACTGCCAAAACACTGAGAATCGTGGCCTAGCCAAGTTGAAACAAAACCTTAACCATCACATCTTCAGTATGTTAAAGTCTATTCCTTCAATAGGCATATTTGTCTGAACACATTTTCTGGTAGCATTTTCTAGTACTTCATCAAAATTTGTGTCCTCTTTTCAGGGTACACAGCCATGCTATATTTCTTAGACTCCATTTCAGGTGTAGCAGTGTGACTGAGGCTTGGTCAGTGCAATATTATGAGAAATTTTATGTGCTACTTCCATGTTGGAACATAAAAAAAAAAAACTCCCGTGCACTCTCTTTCTTCACTTTCCTCTTCCTCCAGCTGGAATTACGAGGTGGTATTTAGACTTGACTATGTTTTTTTTTTTTTATGCAGATAAGACAGGATGATAACATTGGAAACCAATGATAAAGATGGAAAAGTTTCTGGTAAACTGGATGCCTGAAAGATTTTATAAGCAGACCCTCCCCAGCCACCTGCAAACCTGCACACGTGTTCGATTATATTATGCCATTGAAGCCTCCGTGTTTATTTCTCACTGTGGCCTGGATTACGCAAACTAATATAGTATCTGGGAGCTTCTTGGCAAATTGATTATTTATAAATGTTAACAACTTTAAGGATCTTCTTTTTCTCTACCTCTTCTATCTTCAAGATTTTGTGATTTTGTGAGGGATGATTACCGTTTGGCTTCTTTCTCCTATTTGACTGGTCAGAGGATAGCAGAGCTCATTGGTGGAAAGTACAAATTAAACAAGGAGTAAAACAAACAGCTAACAGCTAGTGAATATCTGGAAATTAAATTTCTCCCTTTGAGGGGAAAGAGACTAATTTGTTTTCAATTACATAATTAATGGTCACAAATATCTTCTGACTGAAATGGTTACAATTGAAGCATCCACTCTATTAAGATATAAAACAATTTCCATTTCATTCTAGTTCTCCATGATCCCCTGAGATCTGATTAAGCAATCATATGAACCATAGCATTGCATCTAAGTATTCAGTAGCATTTGGGATACTTTTTCACCTAGAAGATAGTAATTTATTTTTAGCAATTAGAAGAATCATTTCTTTTATAAAGATCAGCACAAAGTTGGTTCCTATGAGATGGAAGTTAAAGATGTCCCAAATGTCCAACTTTTCCAAGCATCTGTACCACTTCATCATCTCTAACATCAACTCCTCCTTCTTCCCTTAGGACTCTTCCTTCCATTTTTGGGTTCCCTAATTTGCTGCAACATCTCACAGAAATCACAAACAGTGTAAAGGAAGTGACTCACGCAGCTGTGGAGCCTGGCAAGTCCCAAACTCATGAGTCAGCCATAGGCTTCTCCCAGTCCCTCATTCTCTGCCCAAAGGCATTCAGCTTTCTTGCTGCATGGGCCCAGAAGTCTGCTGTGCCATCTCCTGCCCATCTCTCCTGCTGGTCTCTCTTGTCAGTCTCTCCTGTTGGTCTCTACTTCCTTGGTGGTGGTGAGCTCTTCTTTCTGCTCTAGAATTAGCTCCCTTTTAAGGTAAAACTGACCAGTCCCTTTGGTGGGCTACAATTATCTTATTTGTACAGCCCAGCCCAATTACCTGGGTGGAAGTTACAACACCGTGGTGAGAAAGGCCATACTAAGTAATTAATCACACCACAGTATTCTATCCTCATTTATCAAATAGCATAGATGGAATGAATGATGTGAAAGACTCTTTTTCATAAGCCATTCATAGGAAATATGTGAAATTGGAGTTGAGTCCTTTCACAAGTTTATCTCTATCCATCGAGTCACAAGTTTATCTCTATCCATTAAGTCATGGTGGATGTAGGTAAATTGTGAAAGGGCTAATAGATTCTATTCACGGTCTGTAATACTCAGGTCAGAACTCAGAAACCTCTGCTTCTGGAACTACTGTTTTGACCCCATCATATTTGTATATGTACTAGTATGCGTTTGACGAAAATACTAAAAAAAAAAAGAAAAGAAAAAAAAAACTTAGATTAAATTATTGCATTTACGTTTACACATAAAACTCCTAACTGTTCCCATTCAGTTTCCACGTGGCTTTAAACAATTTGTCACTTTTGTACATTTCTCCTACGTAAATAGATTATATTGTAATCAAAGATAAAATGTCAATTTGTACATTGAACACATTGTTCAGTATCTTTATATTTAAAAATCTTCAGATTATATCTTGTTCTCTGTAGCACACATAATAATAATAGCTAATGGTAACCTGAGGACTGACTATGTGTCAGACACTGTTCTTTGTGCACTACGTGTGCCAGCTCATTTAATACTCACAAAGACTCCATGAGATAGCTCCTATTATCACATTCAGTTTACAAATTAGGAAACTGATCTTTAGGGAATTTAAATGCCTGGCCCAAGGTCAGACACCTATAAGTGGCCAGGAGGTGATTTGAGTAGAGTTGGTCTGGCTTCAGAACCCAGTATGCATATTGCCTATATTTTATTTTATATAGATCTAAGGAAGCTTTGAAATATATTTTAGGTTTTTATTCCCAAATTAATTCCAAAATTGTAAAAGGATTGAAACAAATGGATTAAGCAAGCTTCATTTCAGTGAGCAAATATTTTAACAGAAAATGATTGGAAGCATTTATAGATGATGAGCTTTATCTAAAGCTGTTTAAGTATTATGTTCTCTCACCTTGATCTTTTGCTCCAAATCAAATACAAGTAATAGAAGCCATGCGGGTCCTAGGGTATTTGATAAGGCTTTATAAAATAAATAAATGTAAAAACAGCTTTGGTTCTGATTTTTTTTTTCTGTATTTTTTTATCCCTCTCTTTTTTGGGGTATAGATTTTTTTTTTTTAATTTTATTTTGAAATATCAGTCAGATTTAGTTTCATGCCTTTATGATTTGCTTTACCGTCCTTTTGACAAATGATATGTTACAAAACCTCTGTCTTTTTTTTCTCCCCTCTGGGTAATAATAGTTGGTAATGCTAAATGGTAATAATAATATTGTCTACCTCATGTAGCTGTTAAAGGATTAAATGAAATTTCAAGTAAATCATATTGTATAGGGCCAGCAACAAAACACAAACACAATAAATCATATTTACTTTTAATAATAATAATAATATACAATTTTTCAGAAGAGATAATTTTTATGTTTAACTTTGAAACAGAATCACTAAAATTAAATTAAAACAGCAACCAACTTAAATTATCATTATGGTCTGTATGAATTACAACTGGAAAATAGAATAATTGGTCTCAAGCTACCATTATTCATTTAAGTCAGCTAAAGCCACAGTAGAGATAAATGCAATTCTTCTTGCCCACTGGAGACTACGGAATTTCTGTAACTCCTATTGAGTTTCCAATTATAAGGGAGACCAAAAACAGTGCAAACACCGCAGTATTGCATTACTAGTATAGCTACCTTACAGAAAATATATATCATGCCCGAATAAACATCAGGGGCCAGAAAAATATTCCTGTCAGAAGATAATGGAGCCTCACTAACTCATTTTCTGGCAATACTTTTAAAGGTCCTAGACAGCTTGAACGTAAAGAAGCAACCCAGAACCCATTACAATCTGCTAACTACAGTGTGACATTACCCTCCATGTTAGAGATAGCTTTGAATATCCATAGAACATTATGATATAGTTATAAGATTTATTCTCCTTCATTTAAATCTATGCCAAGCTGTTGTTCTGGACGATCTATTTACTTCCATTTATTCATACGCTATTGATAGTTACTCAATGTTAATATTATTTAATATGCTCATATTATTTTTTTCCTCAAATGAATCCAGAAAATGTCATTCCTATAATATTTCACTTAATCATTCTATTGTTTTTTCTAGTACACTGTTAGTGGTTAGGTAAATGGTGTGATGATGTAAGCTGGGAAAACGTGAAATAGGATTTTCCCATTTGACTTCTGTTGAGATTCAGGCCTCAGTATAGAGTATACTGCAAAATCAGAGTTCCGTTAGTAGTATAGAAAGGGCAGTTACTTTCTTGCTAGTTTTTGAAACTGTCTCCTTTTTCCTCCAGCAAACTCAATATAGTATTGCTTGATAAGAAAACAAAACCTATAGATTATTTCTACAACAGAAAAAAACTATTTTATCTGCTAAGAATCCAATCATTGTATGGATTAAAAAGGATAATTACCTCCATGAAGTAATTAAAAAATTTCTATAAATATTGATGCTGGTGGAAGGACTCGTCTACATTTTCACCACTGAAATACATTGAAAATACATGTCTTTAAGTGGGTTTATATTATAATAAATGTATGTCTTATTAAAATTCTCTATCTTTGGAATGGGATATTTTCTAACAGTTTTTAATAATTTGTTGACATGTGCTTTTTTAATACGTTCAAATTCAAAAACCTTAAAAAGAATAATATTCTAAAGAAGAGAAAAAAAAAGTTATAATAAAGGTGAAGATAGAGAAGGCCAGATTAAGAAACTGACTGACTAGGTGGAGAACAGTAGAGACCTGTACGCTCTAAGACTGAAGTGAAAAGAGGCAACTTATAAGATATTGAAAAAGTCAATACCATCTCACTTAAGACATTCTTCATGGAACCTTACAATAAGAGATAAACATTTAGAAAAATAATAAAACTTGGATTAAAGGAAACTCCTATCTACTTGAAGGATCATGCACAATGCTAGGTTAAATCCAAGGAAAGTCTGATGATCTAGGAGATACCACAGCTGGGTAACTGGCCAGAAGTTTGATTTCTAGTATCTTTTTGCTATTAGGTGGACATCTTGAAAAAAAGCTGAAAACACACTCGATGGACTTTTAAAAATATTTTTTCTTCACAGAAATGTTGGATTGCTCTATGTTTTTATAGAGTGCTAAAAAAAAAAAAGTTTTTCTTTAAATGTTACTGCTATCTTAAAATTACCATCAGAACAGGGCACTGAAATAGTCGTGAGAATTGCCTGTAAGTAGTGAGAGTTTCCCTTAGTTTGGTCTATCCATTACCTCACTATTATGCACCTGGTTATCTGTCCATTCAACGGACCTATGAAGGGGCTGTTTCAGCTATTCTTTCATTCCTTTCATTCATGTAATAAATATTTATTGACAATCTTCTATGTACCAGGCACTGTGGCCAGCATCTGAAATATCCTTTGCTTTGACTACTGATGAAAATTCAGACATTTGCTCTATTCCTACGAGTATGACTGATACTTTAAACTCACCCATTCTTGTCTTATCTGTTGCACTATGGCTAGGGCTGTAACTGGGAAAGAAATTTCCGAATTTGCACAGGTAAACAACTGTGCGAGATTACCTAGAATAGATTTAACTTTGTTTTCAACACCAAATGCCATGGTTTTATGAAAAGTAAGTTTTAAGTACGAACTTGATATGTGTTTTTCTTGATTAAAGAAGAGTTGGCTTAGCATCATTTCTTCTCCTTCAATAGCATATCTGTTTTAAATGTTCTAGTCTATCTACCGGATGAAAATAAATGTTATAATTTCTCAACAACTGTTCTGAGAAAATGACACTTGAACGGGCTCTGGAATGTGAAGTATTGGGGTATGTTACACGGAAAACAGAAATGAAAGGAGATAAACCCATGCACTAACTGGAATTGTTAGCCCTAACAATAACAACAAAATGCCACAAATGAGTATCATTAAAGAATAGATATGTATTTTCTCACAGTTCAAGAGGCTAAAATCCTAATCCAGAGTGTGGCTCTATGGGGAGGTTCTTCCTTGCTTATTTCAACTTCCTGTTGCCAGTGATCCTCGGAGTTACGGAGTTTATAGACACATCTGCCATATGTATTTGTCTTCTAATGGCCTTTTCCCCATGTGTGTTTCTCAGTGCTTATTCTGCTCTTTTTATAACCCAGAAGATTAGGTTTAGGACTCAGCCTACTAGCATATGACCTCATTCACATAGCAAAGCATTCCTATTTCCAGACAGAGTCCTGTTGACAGGTACAGGGTTTAGAATGTCAACACATATTTTTAGGGGACACATTTCAATCCATAGCATGGTTGAAAACAGAAAACTAGAAGTCATTAAAAATTTACTCAATTTATTATCTATTTATTTCTGTGGCCAAAATATGCTCTATTTCTTTAAAGAAGGTTTCAAGATGTGCCATTGTCCTACGGAGTAAAACCAAGTCATAATTAATGAAGCAAAATATATTAGAAAATAAACTACACTTTTGTTTACCCAGGGAAGTGCTTGATTTTATGCTTATTTAGGAAAGTTTTGGGATAGATGTAATTGGACTTCCTATATTTTGCTAGGTCATCCAGCATATTGAAGCCTTTGGGGTTGCTATTATTTTTTTGTAACACATGCAATATTTAACAACCAGGATGTACATTTATTTCCCCACTTTTTTCCTTGTGAATACAAATAGCAAGCAACAGGGTGTAAGGACTGAAATTCTAAATACAAATTTTTTTCTTTTTTTTTATGTATTATACCAACTCCTTGGTTATTAGCTATCTTGTCATCTGACATTTTGCATTTATTACAACAGTAAAAAATCTACTATCCTGACTATTTTGTGCATTAATAAGGAGCCATGCAAGAGAGGGAGAAGTTGGAAGAAGGTAAAGTTTGTGAGAGAGAGAGGCCTGAGGCCCTGCAAGCCTCAGGCATTTTGTGATACCCGGCTTGGAGCCAGGCAGCTAGGAGAGCAGGAGACAAGGGTGCCCTGGCAACGAGGAGGCTTGGGAGTTGGCACACAGGAGTATAGTAGGAGGCTGGGAAGTCTCTACTTCCAAAGAGGCCTCTCTGCCACCTCCACAGCCTCTGCCAGGTCCAGGTGACCGGGCCTTACCTGCTGAGACCCGTCTCCTGGACAGGTAGATCGGAAAAATGGAGAGGTGAGGTGTGGTCCCCTCAGAGACCTGGAGTGTGGCAGGTGATAGTGGGTCCCTGCCGCTCCGGAGGCAGTGGACAACCCCTGATCACCACCATGCCCCAAACCGCTGCGTGCACCACAGTGGTGGGGAAGGCATGGTGGGGAAGGGGGGCTTGCCATGCCATGAGCATTGTGGGGGGACATCCAATGGGTGGTGAGTGACGGGGCCGCGAGGATGAAGGGATACTAGTGCCAAAGACAGGGAGTGGCCCCAACTCGGATACTGCCAATTTTTGCATAACTTTGTCTTTGAAACCAAAAACATGTTGACAAGTGAGGAGTGAGTGTATAACTTTTATGTTCCTAAATTAATGCATAATAGTAACACTTTCAGTATGAGAAAAATATTATGTTCTTGGTGTTTTTTACTGGGCATATGTGTATAAAATAAATCCTTTATTATCCAAGAAAAAATAATACAGAAAATAAATAACTCAGAGAAAAATAAAAGGATCACAGATCTATGAACACATGTAAACACACAGATAAAGAATAACATATTTGTATGTCAAGCATGTACCCTATGTCTTAATAACACTTTTATCCTCACAACAACCTTATGAGATAGGGACTATTATTATCATCGTCATTTGCTGACGAGGATACTAAAACTCAAAATATTAATGCACATTGCCCAAAGTCACACAATTGGTAAATAGTAACCCAATCTGGTCATTGATTAGATGTTTACTTATCCTGTACTCTTGGGCTCTAACCACTAGGTTATAACAATATTGTAGTGTATTGTGTCCTATAAGAATGAGATGCTAATGAAATGGTGCATAGCGTGTCTTGAGAATTTTTCCAATATCTGCATGCCCAAATATTTTTGAAGTGGATAGGCTTCATTTGTTTATTAAGTCTACAATAGGCTTTTGAATTATAGTCCTTGATGCAAATCCTGGCCCTTCCAATTATCTGAGGTGTTGTCCAAACCTCAGTTTATTCATCTCAAGATATACAAACTGACAATAACATGGCTTTTCTTTTTTCTTTTGTTTTGAAAACACGTTTTGTCAAATATTCCATTGTATTATCCTAGTTCTTAGATTTTGGGGCTGATAACATCTCCAAATTCATCTCCATGAGACTCCATTCATATTCGCTCCCCTCTGTATATTAACCACCTATACTGAACTATTTGGAAACCCAAACTTGCTTTGTTTTTGTTACCTTTGAGCCTCTGCGTATTCTAATTGCTCAGCTTAATACTGTGCTTCTGTCCTGCCTCCTTCCCCTATGCCTCCTACTTCTCATCTGTGTGTATCATGCGTTTTCTACAGGAATATAGTTGCTGACAACTTTCTAAGACTGTGGCAGGGTTCCTTTGTTGTCTTCTATAGAACCTGCAGTGTATGTCACTTATCACTTATCATTTATTCTGTAATTGCTTTTTTTTTATCTGTATTTCCTACTGTACTATAAGCTAAGTGAAAACAAGTATCTTACTTTCTTAGTTTCTTTTGGATTTCTAGTGCCTATAAAAGTATCTAAATTAATATTTGTTAAATGTCTGAATAATCACTTTAATAAATAAATAAAATAATTAGTTAAGTTAAATTCTAGCACTTATCTCATAAAATCCATGATACTCTGATTAGACATAAGCACCAATATGTGTTTATCCATAGATGAAAAAAATTGAAACTCTCAGATCTTTACTTAAGACTTTAGATATTGGAATTTAAATTCAGTTAGAAATGCTCAAGTATTTAGGCCCTTTAATGAAATAATCTATAGTATCTATCAATACCTTTAAGGATTTTTTAATCCGTGTTTCTGAAAACGTCTGTTTGAAAGAACTTCAAATTTGTATTTTGTGTGTGTGTGTGTTTTAATTTAAAGAATATTATACTGCCTTAATAGAGGATTTTTACATTGCATGTGTCTAGAAGAGATGAGAAATAGATATAAAAAGGCTGTAAAACAGGAGAAAAAATATATGTTTAGAAAATCTAAAAGAAAATGTTCAGAGAGGCTGAAAAAATCTCTTCTATTAATTCTTTCTTTCTTTCTTTTTTTGGTATTTTGTGTTTTAGAGATATTCTGCAATTTTTGCCTTGATCGATTTTCTTAATCTAAGAATATATGCACTTAAAGGAAACGAGACAGTGTTAATGGCAACTTGAGCCAAAGAAATGTTCTTGGTTTATGATTTTCTGAAGTCCTCTCATTTCTTTTGCTTTTTTTTACAAACCGTGGCAAGACACCCCTTCACACTGAAAGCCAACTTCTGCCCTCAGAATCTCACTCAACACTGGTGACTCATACTTTTAAGTGATCAGTGGTCAGCTAAAAAGAATAATATATTTGTCATCCATCTCAAGGCATTGCCTATAATTCAGACACATAAGGTGCCGACTGATTTGATAAATTTAATGGTAGTATTCATGACATCAGCTGTTAATGTGCAGCAGCTGGAATTTAAATTCTGGATACTTAGCATAAAACTTTACTTGACCTTCCAAAATCACCAATACTTGTCTTATATTCTACCTATTGTCACCAGTTGCTTTGGGCTGCCAAGTAAAACAATGATAGGCCATGTGCTTTGAAATTGTCTACATGGAGAAAAGATGGGAGAACAGAAACGAGAGCACAGAGCTTTGTTACCTTAAAACTGAAAAAAAAAAGTAACACAAAAATATGCTAGAAACACTCAAATTGAACGAGTGATCCAAACTATTAATTATCTCCAGCTGAAAGAAAGATAGGAAAAACATGAAGGGTACATGCTTTAACAATATTTAAAGATATTCCCAAGGATGAAGAAAAAAGAAGCAAACAAAAAACAAGACAAATATGTTTGAGTATCTCCAAGGGAGTGATCAAGGAGAGGGGTATGAACAAAAAAGCCGCATGTTAAGTTGTCATCCCTTATGGATTACAAGTCTACTTCTGAAAAAAATTAGCCAGTGAAAGCCTTAAAAATAGCAGTGGGATAATGTCTGATATAGTGCAGGATGATGAGTCCCTCTGGTAGTAGGCACTGAAAATACAAATGAGGAAAAGCTGCCTCCTCAGAGTAGAGTAGACCTTAATGACATGGATGGATGCAAGCTTTGGGGACCTTCATTTGCTGATGTGGCACTACTCAAAATGAGAAGAAACAGCTGCAAACATCTATTAGTAATGGGAACATGAAATGTATATAGTGTGAACCTAGGAAAATTGGAAATCATAAAAACAAAATGGAACACATAAAGATCAATGTACTTGACATTAGTGACCTGAAATGGTCCGGTATTGGCCATTTTGAATCAGTCAGTCATATGGTGTACTATGACAGGAATGACAAATGGAAGAGCAATGATGTTGCATTCATATTCAAAAAGAACATTTCAAGGTTTATCCTGAAGTGGAATGCTGTCTTTAAAGGATAATATCCAAATGCCTACCAGGAAGACCAGTTAATACGACTATTATTCAAATTTTGCACAAACCACTAAGGCCAAAGATGACGAAATTGATGATTTTTACCAAATTTTGCAGTCTGAAGTTGACCAAAGGTACAATCAAGATGTACTGATAATGACTGGTGATTGGAATGCAGAAGTTGGAAACAAGGAAGAAGGATCAGCAGTTGGAAAATATGGCCTTGGTGGTAGAAAGTATGCTGGAGATCACGTGATGGAATTTTGCAAGATGCTTACCTGTGTTTTATTAACTATACAAAGGCATTCGGCTGTGTGGATCATAACAAATTGTGGATAACATCGTGAAGAATGGCACTTCCAGAACACTTAATTGTGTTCATGAACAACCTATACATAGACTAAAAGACACATGTTCAAACCTAACAAGGGGATACTACATGGTTTAAAGTCAGGGAAGGTGTGTGTCAGGGTTGTATATTTTCACCATACTTATTCAATCTGTATGCTGAGCAAATAATCTAAGAAGGTGAAATGTACGAAAAAGAATGTGACATCAGGTTTGGAGGAAGACTCATTAACAACCTGCAACATACAGATGACACAACCTTGCTTGCTGAAAACAAAGAGAACTTGAAGCGCTTACTGATGAAGATCAAAGACTACAGCCTTGAGTATGGATTACACCTCAACAGAAATAAAATAAAAATCCTTACAACCAGATCAATAAGCAGGACTAAGAAATATAGTCACAGATCTTTCATATGGAGAGGAAGACAAGGCGATATAAAGATATAAAAGGTTTAAACTTAGAAATACAGGAGTAAATATTAAGGTAACCATAAAGTAAACTAACTATTCTACTCATCGAAACACAATACAAGAAAAAAATAGAGACTCAGTAGTAACAAAATCAACAACAACCAATAAGAGGAAAAGACAATATAAAAAGATAAACTACCCAGTGCAAAAAATTAAGTAGGAAAATGAAACTGTCAACAACACCCAAAAAAAGGCATCAAAATGACAGCATTAAACTCATACCTATCCATAATTACGCTGAATGTAAATGGACTAAAGGCACCAGTAAAGAGACAGAGAGTGGCAGAATGGATAAAAAACACGATCTGTCTATATGCTGCCTACAAGAGATACATCTTAGACTTAGAGACGCAAACAAACTAAAACTCAAAGGATGGAAAAAATATATCAAGGACACAACGATCAAAAAAGAGCAGGAGTGGCAATATTAATTTCTGACAAAATAGACTTTAAAGTTAAACCCACCACAAAGGATAAGGAAGGACACTATATAATGATTAAAGGGACAATATACCAGAAGGATATAATCATATTAAATATTTATGCACACAATGACAGGGCTGCAAGATACATAAAACAAACTCTATCAGCATTGAAAGGTGAGATAGACAGCTCCACAGTTATAGTAGGAGACTGCAACACACCACTTTCGGTGAAGGACAGGACATCCAGAAAGAAGCTCACGGAAGATCTAAATGCCGCAATCAACCAACTTGACCTTAGAGACCTATACAGAACACTCCACCCAACAGCAATAGAGTATACTTTCTTTTCTAGTGGACATGGAACAGTCTCTAGAATAGACCACATATTAGGTCATAAAGCAAGCCTTAGCAGAACCCAAAGCATCAAAATATTACAGATCAATAAGCAACATCATGATAAACAGAGAAAATATTGAAGCTGTCAAGGATTTCATTTTTCTTGGATCTACAATCAACACCCGTGGAAGTGGCAGTCAAACAATCAAAAGACATATTGTGTTGGGCAACAAATGTCCTTATTGGAGACACACAGAAGGGAAGACACAAGAGAAGGAGGCAATGTGAACACGGAGGCAGAGATTGGAGTGATGCAACCACAAGTCAAGGAATGCTGAAAAGCCACAGAAACTGGAAGAGACAAAGAACGGTTTTCACCTGAGAACCTCCAAGGGAGTGTGGCCTGGAGGACAACTTGATTTTGAATTTCTGGCATCTAGACCGGTGAGGGAAACCCTGGTGGCATAGTGGTTAAGTTCTGTATCTGCTAACCAAAAGGCCGGGCAGTTCAAATCCACCAGCACTCCTTGGAAACTCTATGGGGCAGTTCTACTCTGTCCTGTAGGGTCTCTATGAGTCGGAATCGACTCGACGGCACTGGGTTTGGTTTTGGTTTGAGACCTGTGAGAAAATAAATTTCTGGTGTTTTCAATCACCTTGATTGTGGTAATTTCTTACATTTATTAGTTTAAAAAATTAGCGTTATTAATTAAATGTGGCAATCAGGGAAGTATATTCCTATAATTTCAGAAGAGTAATTTATGTGCATCTGGGTCACATGTCATTGGAACTGAAAAGTTACTCTGAATTCAACAAAGCTGTATCAATCTCATGATCTGTGTTTCTAGATTCCACCATTAATATGACTCTGCTGCTCTCAGTGTAAAAGATAAGGACTATTTGGAAATTCTGTATTAATATTGCCATGAACAGAGATAGAAGAGAAATACGTAGAACAACTCCAAATCCATAAACACTTATTAGAATTGGAAAGAGAAGAAGGAGCTAGAGGTAAAAGAAAGAAAGATTTTAGGAGTAGGAATGTCTGATCCATGTTGTCTCCCCCCCCCATTGCCCAATGTAATAATTTAGCTCCAAATTTAAAGATGGTCTTTCTTTAGTAAATAAACTAAGTTATCCACATCTTCATGTTTATAAATTTCAGGGTTTTACACTACTGTTCATATTCTGTTGCAATATCAAATTCCTGGTTTATACTTTAAAATAAGTAAATGATAAAATTTATATTTGAGGGGCAACCCCCTCATTTTTGAGACCAACAGACATTCAAGAAGGAATCTATAATAGTTCCTAGTAAAGAATTTTAATATTCTCCCTTCCTGTTAGTCAGTAATGACAGCCACCTCTGCTTGAAAAAGGCTGTGAATATGAGGTTTATGAAGAGGGGTTGATGATAAATCAAGAATTTAAAGTTACTGATTTGCTTTCCATTTCCTCCACAATAAGTAATAAGGAAAAGTACAGCCACTCCTCACTTATCAACACGGTTAGATTCCAAAGACCAGGTCTTTATGTAAAAATCATCAATATGCAAAAATGGATGATGACTACATCATTACATAACCACCAAACGACATCATTGCACATTGCCAAACCACTTAGAATCATGGCACACTCAAGTTAACACATAATCTTAACCATCACAGCCAGTGTTACTCTCACCTCACACCTAGACCTTCATTGCTACAAGACGTGCACCATTAATGCCCAAAATAGTCCTGTAGTGGATTTTTTATGGTTGTCATAAATGCAAAATGGCAGATAATGAGGTAATCAACAGGTGAGGAGTATGTGTAATAGATAAGAAGAAAAAAATTAGAATTTTAGTTCCTACACCCTGTTGTCTCCTATTTGTATTTATAAGCAAAAAATTAGGGAAATATATATCCTGGTTATTAAATATTGCATGTGTTGCCCAAAAATAATAATGACAACCAAAAGCTTTGATTTGCTGATTGGCCTAGCAAAATGTAGGAAATCAATTTACGTCTATTCTAAGACTTTCTTAAATAAGCATAAGATCAAGCACTTCTCTGGAAAAATTAAGTGTAGTTTATTTTCTCACATTTGAAACCTCCTTTAAAGAAATAGAGCATATTCTGGCCACAGAAATGTGTTATAAATTGAGTACATATGTAGTGACTTGTAGTTTTCTGTTTCCATCCATGTTATGGACTGAAATGTGTTGACATCCTAAACTCTATCCCTGTTAACAGAACTCTGTTTGGAAATAGGAATATTTTCGTTGTGTTAATGAGATCATATCCTAGTAGGGTGAGTCCTAAACCTAATCTTCTGGGTTGTTGAAAGAACAGAATAGACACTGAGACACACAGTGGGAAGAAGCCAAAAGAAGACAGACACATATGGCACATGCTTCTACAAACCCAGCAACTCCAAGCATCACTGGCAACTGAAAGCTGAAACAGACAAGAAGAACCTCCCCCAAGAGCCATGCTCTGAATTAAGATTTCTAGCCTCTTGAACTGTGAGAAAATGCACGTCTGTTCTTTAACGATACTCATTGGTGGTATTTTTGTTGTTGTTGTTGTTGTTGTTAGGGCTAACCCAGTTAGTGCATATGTCTATCTCTTTTCGCTTTTGTATTCTCACCAAACTCACCATGTAACACAATCCAATGCTTCACATTCCCAGAGCCCACTCGAGTGTCATTTTCTCAGAACAGTTTTTAAGAAATTATAACATTTATTTTCATTCTATAGATGGACTCAAACATTTAAAAAATATATGCTATTGAAGGAGAACAAATAATGCCAACCTAACAGTTCGTTAACCAGGAAAAAACATACCACATTAGTACTTAAAACTTATTTTCATAAAACCAAAGCATTTGGTGTTGAAAAGAAAGTGTTCTCTGTAACCTTCAACCACTTGATTGAATCTATTCCAGATAATCTCAATTATGCACCCATGCAAATTCAGAAATTCCTTTCCCAGCTATAGCCCTAGTCATAACAGTACAGCTAAGACAAGAAAGAGTGAGATCAAAATATCAGTCATACTCACAGGGATAGAGCTACTGTCAGAATTTTCATCAGTAGTCAATGCAAAGGATATTTCAGATGTTGACCACAGTGCCTGGTACATAGAAGATTGTCAATAAATATTTATTACATGAATGAAATGAATGAAAGAACAGCTGAATCAACCCCTTCATAGGTCCCTTAAATGGAAAGATAACCAGGTACAAAGGGAAACTCTCAGTACTCACAGGTAATTCTCAAGACTATCCCAGTGCCCTGTTTTGTTGGTAAATATAAGATGGCAGTAACATTTAGCAATCTATAAAAACAAAGCAATACAGAATTCCTGCGAAGAAAATATATTTTTAAAAGTTCACCGAGTGTGTTTTTAGCTTTTTTTCAAGGTGATCATTCAATAACAAAAAGAAAACTAGAAATCAAACTTCTGGCCAGTCACTCAGCTGTGATATTTCCTAGATGATCATGCTTTTCTTTGATTTAACCTAGCATTGTGTATAATCCTTCAAGTGGATAGGAGGTTCCGTTATGCCAAAATTTATTATTTTTCTAAATATTTACCTCTTATTGTATGGTCCCTCATACATGAAGAAAGCAAGAGGTCACTGAAAAGACAGGAAAGAAAGGAAAGGCCAAGATGGATGTTAGAGGAGATTCTGAAACTTGCTCTTGAGCGTCGAGCAGCTAAGCAAAAGGAAGAATTGATGAAGTAAAAGAACTGAACAGAAGATTTCAAAGGGCATCTCGAGAAGACAAAGTAAAGTATTACAATAACATGTGCAAAGAGCTGAAGATGGAAAACCAAAAGGGAAGAACACGCTTGGCATTTCTCAAGCTGAAAGAACTGAAGAAAAAATTCAAGCCTCAAGTAGCAAGAGTGAAGGATTCCATGGGGAAAATATTAAACGACACAGGAAGCATCAAAAGAAGATGGAAGGAATACACAGAGTCATCATATCAAAAAGAATTAGTCAATGTTCAGCCATTTCAAGAGATGGCATATGATCAGGAACTGATGGTACTGAAGGAAGAAGTCCAAGCTACACTGAAGGCACTGGCGAAAAACAAGACTCCAGGAATTGATGGAATATCAACTGAGATGTTTGAACAAACAGATGCAATGCTGGAGGTGCTCCCTCATCTATGCCAAGAAATATGGAAGACAGCTTCCTGGCCAACTGACTGGAAGAGATCCATATTTATGCCTATTCCCAAGAAAGGTGATCCAACTGAATGTGGAAATTATAGAACAATATCATTGACATCACACACAAGCAAAATTTTGCTGAAGATCATTCAAAAGCTGCTGCAGCAGTATATCAACAGGGAACTGCCAGAAATTCAGGCAGGTTTCAGAAGAGGGTGTGGAGCCAGGATATCATTGCTGATGTCAGATGGATCCTGGCTGAAAGCAGAGAATACCAGAAGGGTGTTTACCTGTGTTTTACTGACTATGCAAAGGCATTCGACTGTGTGGATCATAACAAACTATGGATAACATGGCGAAGAATGGGAATTCCAGAACACTTAATTGTACTCATGAAGAACCTTTACATACATCAAGAGGCAGTTGTTCGGACAGAACAAGGGGATGCTGATTGGTTTAAAGTCAGGAAAGGTGTGGGTCAGAGTTGTATTCTTTCACCATACCTATTTAATCTGTGTGCTGAACAAATAATCCAAGAAGCTGGACTATATGATAAAGAATGGGGCATCAGGATTGGAGGAAGACTCAGTAACAACATGCATTATGCAGATGACACAACCTTGCTTGCTTAAAGTGAAGAGGACTTGAAGCACTTACTAATGAAGATCAAAGGCCACAGTCTTCAGTCTGAACTGCACCTCAACATAAAGAAAACAAAAATCCTCACAACTGGACCAATGAGCAACATCATGATAAACGGAGAAAAGATTGAAGTTGTCGAGGATTTCATTTTACTTGGATCCACAATCAACAGCCATGGAAGCAGCAGTCAAGAAATCAAAAGACACATTGCATTGGGCAAATCTGCTGCAAAGGACCTCTCCAAAGCATTGAAGAGTAAAGATATCAACCTGAAGACTAAGGTGGGGCTGACTCAAGCCATGGTATTTTCAATTGTACCATATGCATGTGAAAGCTAGACAATGAGTAAGGAAGACCGAAGAAGAGTTGACACCTTTGAATTGTGGTGTTGGAGAAGAATATTGAATATACCATGGACTGCCAAAAGAACGAACAAATCTGTCTTGGAAGAAGTGCGGTCAGAATGCTCCTTACAGGCAAGGATGGTGAGACTGGGTCTTACATACATACTTGGGACATGTTGTCAGGAGGGATCAGTCCCTGGAGAAGAACATCATGCTTGGCAGAGTACAGGGTCAGCAGAAAAGAGAAAGGCCCTCAATGAGGTGGATTGATACAGTGGCTGCAACAATGAGCTCAAGCATACCAACGATTGTAAGGATGGTTCAGGACCAGGCAGTGTTTCATTCTGTTGTGCATAGTATCGTTATGAGTCGGAACCAACTTGAGGGCACCTAACAACAACAACAACATTGCATGGTCCCATGAAGAATGTCTTGAGATGGTATCGACTTGTTCAATAATTATGGAAGGTAACATGTTCAGTGTCCTTCAGAAGTGACAAGTAAGATTCCAATGATGATGAAACTGCATTGGAAAATGGCTCAGGGTTTGTGTGGATACATGTGCAGAGCCCCTGTAATCAAAACCTTCTTAACTGAAAGAGGACTAACCCTCAAGTTTACATGTTATCCATTTTTAGAACCAAAACAGGAAAATAGCATTGGATTTTCCCCCATAAGAAAAGGTCTTTGTTTGATTTGTTGACTCAGTGTTGAAAACAGTAGAATTATATTAGAATATGAATTGATTGCTGTATTTTGGAAAGTAAACACAACCCTGAACAAAGGGTACTATCCTGAGTTTATTATTACCTGAAAAATGGAGATTCATTTGACAGATTCTAATCATTATGGTCATCGCCTCCTGGCACAACTGCTGAGGCTGGAGGATGACATTTTATTAAATTCATGTGCTGGTGAATTGTCAGCACTTATTTTGCTTATATGTTCTGCTGCTTTCAGCATTATTGATCATGAAATTTTAATATAATTCTTGGAAATGTATGCCTGCATTTCACGAGCAGCCCCAGATTGATTTAGGCCTTAGCTGCCCCCAAGAGAGTAGTCCACACTGTTTTGTGTGTAACTCGTATTTCCTTTTCTCTCTTCCTTTTTCTTCTGATCCTCCCTCACCTCACCCCTCCTTTTTTTTTTTTTTTTCCTCCTGGAAACAAAACATGCAAATGAATGAAAGATTCTAAATCTGGTTTGGTTTAAATTGTAATATCCTAGCTACTCTGGATACTCACATTTGAAAAGATTTATGCAACTGAGCCATTTAAAGTAACTCACTAACGTATGCCTGTATTTAAGTATTAGTTCACTAGCTTCATCCTCCTAAGTTTTATGTAACTTTGTAATACTGTTCATAATCAAGTTTCTGATACCTGTGAACAATAATAATAATAAAAAGAGTTTCTATTGACACCTACAAGGGACTTCATAATTAATAGTCATTTCATTTACGTTTGGCAAAAACGGATATTGATGAAATTTCAATTTCATGATTTTAGGATTATTTAGACTTTTAGTAGACTCGAAGTATACCTCTTCATTTAGTTCTATGAAGTCATTTTTATTTTTATTTTTTTCTCCTCTCCTATCTTGCTGGTGGATGATGAACACTGCTTATCTTTATCCATGTTGGCCTTATAATAAGATTGAAAGCCTGTTCAGTACATTGATTTTTTTTTTCTCTCCAACAACTTGATTACTGCAATTCCGTGTTAGCTGGCCACTTTCAAATTACTGTATCAAATTGCAATATGTACAAAGTTGAGCTACTAGACCAGTAGTCTGCAACCACAATTTGGGGGGCTCAGAATCTGTTTAATTCCTTTCCTTCAATTTCTTGTAGAAGGTGGTTTTAACATGGACAATAATCTCTTCTACTTTAAGAAAAAAAAAAAAAATTACATCTTTAACTCTATTAAAAAGTTTGACAGATTCTAACAAGGAGCAAGAAAGTGAATTGCAAGAATCACACACACATGAAACTTGTCCTTTCTATAAATTAGCTACAATGGTTCTAGTGGCTTAATTCAACTTTAACAAATATGGAGATGAAAACAATGTTAACAGTTGTAGGGGAATATAGCAGGTAGGAGGAATTGCTCCAAGTGAAAGACGTGTGACAGGAGCAATGACGCGTCTGCCAAATTACCATTCATTTCATGTGGATAGTGAAAAAATGAATGAAAAGAAGAAGTTAAGACAGTAACATGCCTTTAAGAAAATTAGAATCTATTAAAAAAAAAATCAGTATGGTTTTGAAATATTTGCATCAGAATAAAAACAATTTATCTGTATTTATTTATTGCACAGACACTTAAATTTACAAGAATGACCTTTCTGAAGATGCAATAATTATGAATATGTATACAATATAATGGCAATAAAATAAAAGAGGAAAACATATTTAAAAATATACTTTACATGCAATGGGGCTACCACAAACAAAAACTCATTTTAATTTTGAAGAATTTTGAAAGAAAACATAAATTAAGAATTAGATAAATAGGAAGAGAATGAATCCAGGTGTTTCTGTATTTCACGAGGCAAAATGTATCTCTTAGTAAGCAAAAAATACAAAGCTGGTAGCCTTGAGATATGTTTTTATACCTAGAAAATTAACTTGTTTAAAACTTCTAAAATCAAGGAATTACTAGATTGTGGCAAAATTCATAACCTCACAAAGATCCACAATTCCTAGTTTGCGATTCTGAAATCCACAAATGTCTCAAAACCGAAGGCTTTTTTTGTTCCCTTCCTTCCTTCCTTCCTCCCTCCCTCCCTGCCTGCTTTCCTCTCTTCTTTTTTTTTTTTTTTTTTTTGCTTCTTTCCTTTCTTTTTTTAGTTACTCATTTGACAATCAAATTGATCCAACCAAAATTCATTTGGTAGTAAAATTTGACCTTAACTGATGTGAGGCTATTTACGACCATTCACTTATCCCAATTTAATATGAGGCTATTTACTGATATTTACTTACCCCATTTAGTAGTGTATGTTTTGCTGCAAAAATGTTAATCTGTTTAATTACTAACTGCTGTTCCGGAACAAACTTGGGTGTTACATAATCTACAGAATTTGGACCATATTAGCTTTGTGAGCATATTATCTATTGAAATAACTGTGAATTCTGGAACACATCGAGCATCAAGGATTTCAGATAAAGGATTATGGATCTGTAGAGTATTAATGGCATTATACAATGGTCTTGTTCTGCTTTTTCATTAAGTTATTCATTCATTTACTCAACAAACACAGGTTTTGCACCAACTGTGTTTCAGGGAATGGTCTAGGCACTGGGAAAACAAAGAGAAACCTTATCTGCCCTCAAAAAACTTTCAGGGTGAAGAAAAAATAGATATATCAACATTGAGAAGGAAAAATGTCAGGCTTGGAAGCCCTTGAACCTGGCATCCCAAATCAAAGACCCATTGCCACTGAGTTGATTCCAACTCACAGTGACCCCACAGAACACAGTAGAACTACCCCGTAGGGTTTCTAAGGAGTGGCTGATGGATTTGAACTGCTGACCTTTTGGTTGGCAGCCCAACTCTTAACCACTACAACAGGAAATGATGAAGAGGTACCTTGCAAGCTAGCAAAGTTCTTTAGGAGACCTGGAGATCAACTTTAGTCTGATGAAGTGATTGGGTTTAGCCAGAGCGAATATTGGTTGTAGAGGGTCAGAGAAGGATAAGCCATCAAGATGTGATCTGGGATCTCCCAAGTACTGCAAGTCTGGCTGAAGCATAGGGACTGAGGGAGCAAAATGATCAGGCACAAGCAAGGTGTAGGAAACTTGACTTATTTTTAAGATCCAAGGATGTTTGTTAAGCAAGAGCCTTCATCATGATTTGAGTTGTGTTTCAGTGATACAGCTTTTTTTTTTTTTTTTCAGTAAATAACTGATTTGAGGAGATAAACCCAATAGGTCACAGGGTGACTTGTTAGTAGATTGTTCTGGTAATTCAGATAAGAAAACATGAAGGCCTCACTGAAGGCATTAGTCTGTGAAATTAAACCTCCTTAAAGAATTTACAAACATGTGTACCCCATGTAAGTGTTTAAATTGATGTTAACATTATTATTATAAGTTTAAATAGATTCAACATATGTTGCTGGTGTATATCTGCAACTCTGCACACTATATATCCATAACAACAAAGAAAGAGAATGCCCAAAATGATTATAAACTGTGGATTTTAAAAATATTGCTATTTAAATAATTTTTGTTTAAAAAAAGATCATTATGAAATGGGAATTAAGTCTTACATCTTTTTTTCCTCTATATCCACTTTTTTCTTCATGAGTAGGTCAGCTACCATGGCCTACAGTGGATTCCTTCAATGTGGCCAAATAAAGCTTGAAGCTATTAAGTACGAGTTCCGTGAACGTTTTATCTGTTTTGCTCAAACAAAATTCCTAGATTACTTCCTATTACATAACATGTACTCAAATATATTTCTTGAATATATACATGAATAAATGAATGTATCTAAAAGCAAAGAATAGAGGAGGAGAGAATTCCTTTATTTATAAAAGAGTGTTTCCAAATTTGTATCACACATTGTAATCCAAAGTTGAAAAACATATAACTGTGGGAATTTATGTATTAGTTTCTATCCCCACCCCACTATTAGTGTGGAAAACTTATCATTGATATTCAACTTAAAGCTACATTAATAAATTTATTCTCCCAAGCTGGTGTGTGTATATGATTTGCTTAGCTTAAAAGTCACCAGAATGAGATCTATCAAGTTACCCTTCTTTCTGAGATTCTATTTCTAGCTTCAGTTCTGGTGAAACATGAAACGACTCTCAATTGCTGGACCATCATTTGTTTAATGTGGCTTTAAGTGAAACTCTGAGAACAAGTTCTCCCTTTCATTGAATAAAGGGTCATTGCCCGTGCAAAACAGTAATCACTGCACAAAAGAAAAAGAAAACCATGACCTTATCCTTTACCTAGGCCACACTACCTTATTGAAATATCTGATTTTAAAGTGCTATTAATAAAAGAACAGCCATCATGAAATGAGTGCTATATGCCAGGCATGTCACATACATTATTTCATGCATTCCTCAAAAATATATCTAAGTATTTCAGATGTCATTTTATAGGCTAGGAAATTGAAGCTTAGTGAGTTAAATAATTCATTCTAGATCTCAAATTTAGTAAATGGGAGAGCTAAAATTCCAGGATTTGCTGTCTTGAAAGGCATCCTTTCACTACTCAGGAATAATATATGCTATTTCCACAAAACTCCCCTGAGATCTGCATTAAACCGTTGCTGACGAGTCGATTCCAATTCATAGTTACCCTGTGGGTAGAACTGCCCCATAGGGTTTCGCAGGCTATAAATCTTTATGGAAGCAGACTGCCACATCTTTCTTCTGAAGAGTGGCTGATGGGTTTGGACTCATGACCTTTCTGTCAACAGCCAAGGATTTAACCACTGCCCCACCAGGGCTCTAAATTTATGTTTCATATCTAGAATGGCATATATGTTTTGGCATATCACACATTATATCAAATCTCTTATGGAGAGAATAGTGTCAAATTACATAATTTTCATCCATTCCCATACTGCCATTCTTAAAACACTTTGAATGCTATAAGTATAATCATAGGTTATGAGATATTCAATTATTGAGAGTTAGTGAATTTTATTCAGTTACTGACAAGTTGTTAACTCATTGCCATCCAGTAATTTTGACTCTTGTCAATCATGTGTGTTACAGGGTAGAACGGTTCCATAGGGTTTTCTTGGCTGGTTTCTTAAAGGAATCAGATTGCTAGGCCTTTCTACCACTGGGTGGTTTGGCACTGCCAACCTTTAGATAAGGAGTGAAGCATATAAGTCATTTGAGCCCCCTGGGGACCTTTGAGAAGTTATTAGAACATGAAAAAATAATTTCATGGTATAAAATGTAGATACTGACTAAATAGTCTTCAAATATTCTGTGAGTTGCAAAATAATCAAATAACCATGATTATAAGAAAATCACTCCTTGGAAACTCTATGGGGCAGTTCTACCCTGTCCTCTAGGGTCACTATGAGTCGGAATCGACTTGACGGCACTGGACTGGGTATAAGAATACTACGTTGTTGTTGTTGTTGTTGTTAGGTGCCCTCGAGTCAGTTCTGACACATAGCAATCCTGTGCACAACAGAATGAAACATTGCCTGGTCCTGAGCCATCCTTACAATCGTTATTATGCTTGAGCTCATTTTTGCAACCACTGTGTCAATCCACCTCGTTGAGGGTTTTCCTCTTTTCTGCTGACCCTCTACTCTGCCAAGCATGATGTCCTTCTCCAGGGACTGATCCCTCCTGACAACATGTCCAAAGTATGTAAGATGCAGTCTCGCCATCCTTGCTTCTAAGGAGCATTCTGGTTGTGCATCTTCCAAGACAGATTTATTCATTCTTTTGGCAGTCCATGGTATATTCAATATTCTTCTCCAACACCACAATTCTTCTTCAGTTTTCCTTATTCATTGTCCAGCTTTCACATGCATATGATGCGATTGAAAATACCATGGCTTGGGTCAGCTGCACCTTAGTCTTCAAAAAAAAAAAGGTGACTCCTAATGCTTTTCAACACTTTAAAGAGGTCCTTTGCAGCAGATTTACCTAATGCAATGCGTCTTTTGATTTGTTGATTGCTGCTTCCATGGCTATTGATTGCGAATCCAAATAAAGTGAAATCCTTGACAACTTCAATCTTTTCTCCATTTATCATGATGTTGCTCATTGGTCCATTTGTGAGGATTTTTGTTTTCTTTATGTTGAGGTGCAGTCCATACTGAAGGCTGTGGTCTTTGATCTTCATTTGTAAGTGCTTCAAGTCCTCTTCACTTTCAGCAAGCAAGGTTGTGTCATCTGCAGAATGCAGGTTGTTAATGAGTCTTCCTCCAATCCTGATGCGCACTTCTTCTTCGTATAGTCCATCTTCTGGTATTATTTGCTCAGCATAGAGATTGAATAGGTATGGCGAAAGAATACAACCCTGACACACACCTTTCCTGACTTTAAACCAATCAGTATCCCCTTGTTCTGTCCAAACAACTGTCTCTTGATCTATGTAAAGGTTCCTCATGAGCACAATTAAGCGTTCTGGAGTTCCCATTCTTCGCAATGTTATCCATAATTTGTTTTGATCCACACAGTCGAATGCTTTTGCATAGTCAATAAAACACAGGTAAACATCCTTCTGGTATTCTCTGCTTTCAGGCAGGATCCATCTGACATCAGTAATAATATCCTTAGTTCCAAGTCCTCTTCTGAAACTGGCCTAAATTTCTGACAGTTCCCTGTCAATACACTGCTGCAGCCGCTTTTGAATGATCTTCAGCAAAATTTTGCTTGTGTGTGATATTAATGATATTGTTCTATAATTTCCACATTTGGTTAGATCTCCTTTCTTTGGAATAGGCATAAATATGGATCTCTTCCATTCAGGTGGACAGGAAGCTGTCTTCCTTATTTCTTGGCATAGACGAGTGAGCACCGCCAGCATTGCATCTGTTTGTTAAAACATCTCAGTTGATATTCCATCAATTCCTGGAGTCTTGTTTTTCACCAGTGCCTTCAGTGTAGCTTGGACTTCTTCCTTCAGTACCATTGGTTCCTGATCATATGCCACCTCTTGAAATGGTTGAACATCAACTAATTATTTTTTGGTACAATGACTCTGTGTATTCCTTCCATCTTCTTTTGATGCTTCCTGTGTTGTTTAATATTTTCCCCATACCCAAAACATTGCAACTCGAGGCTTGAATTTTTTCTTCAGTTCTTTCAGCTTGAGAAATGTCAAGTGTGTTCTTCCCTTTTGGTTTTCCATCTCCAGCTCTTTGCACATGTCATTATAATACTTTACTTTGTCTTCTCAAGACTTCCTTTGAAATCTTCTGTTCAATTCTTTTACTTTACTCCAGCTCTTTGCACATGTCATTATAATACTTTACTTTGTCTTCTCAAGACTTCCTTTGAAATCTTCTGTTCAATTCTTCCTTTTGCTTTAGCTGCTCGATGCTCAAGAGCAAGTTTCAGAGTCTCCTCTCACACCCTTCTTGATCTTTTCTTTCCTGTCTTTTCAATGACCTCTTGCTTTCTTCATGGATGATGTCTTTGATGTCATTCCACAATTCATCTGGTCTCTGGTCACTAGTGTTCAATGGGTCAAATCTATTCTTGAGATGGTCTCTAAATTCAGGTGGTGTATACTCAAGGTCATATTTTGACTTTCCTAGACTTGCTCTGCTTTCAGTTTCAGCTTGAACTTGCATATGAGCAACTCATGATCTGTTCCACAGTCAACCCTGGCTTTTTCTGACTGATGATACTGAGCTTTTCCATCATCTCTTTCCATAGATGTACTGCATTTGATTTCTGCATGTTCCATCTGGTGAGGTTCATGTGTATAGTTGTAGTTTATGTTGGTGAAAGAAGGTATTTGCAATGAAGAAGTCGTTGTTCTTGCAAAATTCTGTCATTTGATCTCCAGCGTTTTTTCTATCACCAAGGCCATATTTTCCAACTACTGATCCTTCTTCTTTGTTTCCAACTTTTGCATTCCAATCGCCAGTAATTATCAATGCATCTTGATTGCATGTTCTATCAATTTCAGACTGCAGCAGCTGATAAAAATCTTGTATTTCTTCATCTTTGGCCCTAGTGGTTGGTGCATAAATTTGAATAATAGTCATATTAACTGACCTTCCTTGTAGCCGTATGGATATTATCCTATCACTGACAGTGTTGTACTTCAGGATAGATCTTGAAACGTTCTTTTTGACGGTGAATGCACCACCATTCCTTTTCAAGTTGTCATTCCCAGCATAGTAGTGTCAGATTCAAAATGGTCAATACCAGTCCATTTCAGATCACTAATGCCTAGGATATCGATGTTTATGTGTTCCATTTCATTTTTGATGATTTCCAATTTTCCTAGATTCATACTTCATACATTCCAGGTTCTGATTATTAATGGATGTTTGCAGCTGTTTCTTCTCATTTTGAGTAGTGCCACATCAGCAAATGAAGTTCCCGAAAGCTTTACTCCATCCACGTCATTAAGGTCGACTCTACTTTGAGGAGGTGGCTCTTCCCCAGTCACCTTTTGAGTGCCTTCCAACCTGGGGAGCTTATCTTCCAGCACTGTGTCAGACAACGTTCTAATGGTATTCGTAAGGTTTTCACTGGTAATGCTTTCAGAAGTAGACTGCCGGGTCCTTCTTCCCAGTCTGTCTTAGTCTGGAAGCTCAGCTGAAACCTGCCCTCCATGGGTGACCCTGCTGGTATCTGAATACTGGTGCATAGCTTTCAGCATCACAGCAACTCACAAGCCCCCACAGTAAGGCAAACTGACAGACACATGCAGGAAGAAAATTATGTTGTGCAAGAATTGCACCAGGTAATCCCTTTTCATCCATTATCTCATTTAATCTTCAAACACAATTAGCCTGCATTTAGTTTTTCCTCTCCTTCTTCATATGTTTTATTATGAAATTCAGTCACAGAACTACCAACATCCAATTCAAAGCCTCACTTCCGTATGTCTCTCTCCACATACATAGTGTCTAACATAATGCCATATCTGTAACAAGTCCTTTGTAACTCCTTTTTACTGAGATGTACCATGGTTCAACCACGTGGTGCATGTATTCTCCCTCACTGCAACAAATAATAAACCCAACTTATTTAACTACAGGTATGTTCCTGGTGGTCTTTGGCTGGATGGCATTGACATAAATCTCAATCAAATACCTATATTGTTATGAAACTGATACTAAATAACTAGTTAGAAATTTCTAGTTTGTTGGTTTGTTTTTGTCTTACAGTAATTTGTCCCTATAAATATACCATTTCTTTGTTGCAATAACCCTAGATAGCAAAAGTTTTTACTTTAAAAAAAAAAATTATTCTTAGAAATGTCATTAAAATTTGCATGCTAGCTATAGGCATCAATTCACAAAGTATGTCTTAATAATAAAATCTAATGCCTGTGAAACTCAGAATCTGTATAAGGTGGAAACATTATACAGAGAAGGAAAACTCAAATATTTCCACTTATAGAGGGCAATAGAAAAGTAGTAAGACTACACCGCGTCAAAGGCAGAAAATTTGCAAGACCCAGAAAAACAAGGCAGTGACTTCAAGTTTCAGCTCTCATAGGGTTAACTGAACTTTTATTATAAAATGTTTTATTCAGCTGAAGTTCAGTAAAGCTATTCTTTGGTCAACTGTTTCCATCAACCATCATGATTTGTGTGGGTTATCTTGAAAAAAAGGCAACTGAAGATAAAAGCCGAAGGCCAGGAATGAGATACTGGTTTGGGTTAATGGTATGCTCAAGAGTTTCACAAAATGATTTTAAAACCCCAAGGGTGAAAATCAGTGAGCCAAATAGTGCCACACAAACTATTATGGCCATGCCCTCAGACCCTGCTTGATCAGGGGTCATTCTCAGATCTGTGATAAATCACAGAGATTAATTTGACACAACACCCAATATCTTTTGAATCTATAAATCTTTCCATGCAGAAGCCTCCATTAATTTAAAAAGAAAAGAATCAGAAAGACTCTAGAAAGCAAGTTAACAGTATCTTTTTTTCTTTTTTTCCAAAATTGATCATTGTGACCATCCAAATTTCAGAAGAACGGGAGAGAGATGGAAAGAACGGGAAACTGATTTATCTAGAATGCAGTTTACAGTTTAATATAATTGATGAAAGGCTATATCTATGAAGTGAATTTTTACCTCCACTTAAATAAAGAGAGAAGATATCTACAGATCTTGATTAGTTGTTATATTTGGAGGGTGAGCTAATTTTCTTTGCATCTTCTTGTAAGTTTTGCTTTGCTAATATAGCCAAGTCTCGGTTATAGTTTCAGTAGCAATGAATTAAAGAAAAGGCAAAAATGCAATCTCTTCATGTGTGTGCAGGTTTATTTTATTTTCATATTTTAAAAGCTTAATTTCAATATTTGTTCAAATGAATGTATTTGAATGTTAAGGAATTATGCCAACTCTAATCTATTTTAAATATAAAGTTTTTTAAAAATGTATAATAAAATTAAGGCTTTGTTTATTTCCTTCGTATTACTCTAGGTAAGAAATTATTGAGTACTAAACAAATTTCAAATTTTCTAGAAGAAATTATGGAAACCCTGGTGGCATAGTGGTTAAGTGTTACAGCTGCTAACCAAAAGGTCAGCAGTTCGAATCCACCATGTGCTCCTCGGAAACTCTGTGGGGCAGTTCTACTCTGTCCAATAGCATCATTATGAGTTGGAATCTACTCCAAGGCAACAGGTTTTTTTTTTTTAGAACAAATTATAACCTTCATCAACAACTAATTTCTTTTATTGTGTTTTCTGTTGTGTCTTCTAAGCAGTATTATCAGCTGTTTCAGAAGGTGATGTTTAAAAGTTGCCAGAAATGGTTTGATTAAAGGATGTCTGAAACAGATTGAAAAAAAAAATGCAGTAAGGTTTGTATTCCGAACTCTATCATTATCACAAAGTAAAGCAGAATAATTTTACTTCTGAATCTTTCCAATTTTATACCAAAAGTACAAAATTATTCAGGTCCTAATATATTCTTAGATCCTTAAACTTGGGTTGTTATTGATAAAAAAGAGAAAGAGGTAATTTAATATGTTTCATTTGTCTTATCAGTTTTAGTTCAGAAACGTGTATACCCTTCTTTGTGTCCTTTCTTTTATCCATTCACCTTATGTATTGTTCAGTTTTCTGGTGTACAACACTTCCCATTTCTTTGCTTTGCAAGGGAGATAAACACCACCCAAGATAATAACTCTTCCTAAAATTTACTTATTTTAAACAATTTTTTGCAGTAATAAACAATAATATATATATATATATATATAATAAACTGTGTTATGAGAAACCTAGATGGTATAATATTGTTGCAAATCATTTAAGTTAAGCTTATGGTGAAATTGTTTTCTGTTTTATCATGGATGCCTCATCCAAAATTTTTATCTTGAACCAAAGTAATAAAGTTTTCTATAAACTTGAAACACCACCCCCCACCCTAAATTGACATCTTAAAGACAAAGGTAAACACAAATGTCTTAGGAAATATGGTATTTTGTATAAGGATAAACTCATGCTCACAAAAACATAAATCACACTAAAATAAGTAGAAGTTATTCTGAGAAGATATGTGATGTTAAAATAAGACTGAAAAATGTTAAAGTTCCAATTACTACAAAGAATTTTTTCCCAATTGATTTTATAATAGTCAATATGTTAGAAATTTTTTTAAAAACAAATTATTGGTCCATCATTCTCATAGAGATTTGTGGATGTATGCTGCCAGCAATACTGAAGGAATCGTTAACCATGGGTAGTAGACTTCTTGGTTTCACGAAATATACACTTCTTGAGATGATTTCAAATGGCTTCTGAAGTGGGTGAGAAAAGACGAAATTTAAAAATGAACATTTAACATTAATCGTAATATTTCTTGAGTTGCAAGTTACAAAAAAAGTGAGGGAAACAGACTCAGGAAAAGGACACCAGTTTTGCGTACTGTACGTCCTTTTCTTAGGTCTGCCTTAATGTGCTGCCTGAGTTTCACAAAGTACAAGCTTCGAGGCAGCTTAAATTCGTGAACCAAAAAATCAGGATAATGCTACTACTACTCAACCTCAGCAGAAAAACAAGATAAATGCATAATAAAAGTGATTATGCAGCAAATGCAAATATTCCTGTTAAATATTAACCTAAATTTTGGTATAAGAAAGCCCATCTCAAAAGGAAAGTTAGCTTACATTCAAATTCCCTGGAGCTATAATGAGCTTTGAATTCAATGTCAGCTTCTAATTCCTTAAAGAGAAAAAATTCTATGAAAAATTAATGTGAGATTTATAATGACCAAAAAAAAAAAAAAAAAAAACCCAGTGCCATCGAGTAGATTCCAACTCATAGCAACCGTATAGGACAGAGTAGAACTGGCCCACAGAGCTTCTAAGGATTCAAACTTCCGACTCTTTGGTTAACACCGGTAGCTCTTAATCACTATGCCACCAGTGTTCCCCAAGATTTATAATAGAATCCTTTTATTATGAAGTCATAGGCCAACCAAGAGACAGTGGTTAATTTTCTGGTGTATTTTACTGAGTGCACCAAGAATAGTAAGTGTCCACCATGAGATTTTAAAATCCCCTTAGAGCCTCTTCATCAAATTCGCTAGGAGTAGAAATCAAGTATCCCCAGGCATAAAACCCAAAACTCTTGATGTCAAGTCAATTCCAACTCATAGTGACCCTATAGGATAAAGTAGAACCGCACCATAGGGTTATCAAGGTTGTAATCTTTACAGAAGCAGACTTCACTATCTTTCTTCGGGAGCAGCTGATGGATTCTAACCACTGACTTTTTGGTTAGCAGCTGAGCATTTAATCCCCCCATCACCAGGGCTTCTTTCCAGGACATAACCATCCCTTAAATAAATCCTGCAATAATTAGGAAATTGTGATGAGGGGATTTCACTGGGCAATAAGATGGGCACAGTCAGTAACAGCTTGTAAACCTGTCTTGAGTTTTACCTAATATTTGAACAAAAATAATGTAATGCTGATCAGAATGTATTTTCTTGATTGTGTTTCCTTCAATTTACACATTTCGAATGTGTCTCAAGATACATTTATATACTACAATTTAATATAAATAATGTATTTCGTTAAGTGGTCAGTAAAAGATTTAGGCTAATTTTTTTTTTTTCCTTTTTAACTGAAATGCATCATCCCTTGACTTCTACTAATTTTAGCAAAAGAAAAAATATAACGCTTTTTTCAAAGACTTCTTTTGTTTTCTCATAATCCGCTTTTCCCCAAACTCACATAGTCAACGTTGATCTCATTGATAATGTGTCTTTGCCTTTTAGTGAAATTAAGTTTTACAGAAGGTGATCTTGCTTAAAACAACAACAACAAAAAAAAAACTTGAGGTAGATAGCATGATCAGAATTCACATGGCAGACACCATTTTGGGTCTCCCAAGATCCCCTTCCAAAAAGCGCTCACTGCCCAAATTCAGGAGAGTGGTTAACTGACAGACCCCAACTACCTGCACCATGGAAGTCTGCCTCAGTTTCAGAGTAGAGGTGCCACTCTTCAAGGGGTGACCTCTAACCAATGACAGAGAAGGCTACTGTATAAGGGTTTAGCCATTTTTTGCTCAAGCCGGCACTACTCTAATAGGAAATCTTTGCTCCAGAGCTCTGCAATGATGTCCTATAGGTGAATAACAAAAAGCTGAGTAAAATTAACAATTGAAACTAAGCATGTGAGTTTAGTTCTTAGCTTACTAAGAAACACTCATGTTCTGCAGTCTTTGAGGAGAATTATGCTGAACATCAATTCCAGGATTTGATAATTTTAAATAGTAAGTCTAAGTTTTCGTGCTGAATTTAAATGATGGCTCAATCCAGATAAAGTTTTCTTATGACAAGTTCAGGTCTCTAACTAGGAAAACCTGAGTTGCTGACATGTAGGATAGGGATAACTGTGGATGTATTGAAAGATTTGGCTTCTAAGAATTTTCACTCCTTGCCATTATGAGTTAACATTCCTCTGTGTGAAAAGATCATGCAGAGGTTTCTCCCCATTAAAGCAGCATGTGCCCTCTCTTAAGCTACCCCTACCTCCTCTCCAAGAAAGCAGGCTTATGAACAGGGTGACTTCATGGTCCAAAGAAATCTGGATCATCTAGTTGTCTTGTAAAACATCACATTGATCTATTGTGTCAATGATATCATGCTGATTGCTTAGGAAGAGCAAGGATAGTTCCACGCTGGAGACCTTGAGAAACACATACAATTAAGAGGGCGGGGAATTAGCCCTACAAAGATTCAGGGACTTACCATTTCAGTAAAACATTTAGGGATCCAGTGGTCAAAAGCATGCTGGGTAACCCTTCCAAATTAAAAAATTGAATTGTAGCATCTACTACAAAGAAATAAGCACAGTGCCTAATAGATCGCTGCACATTCTTAAAGTAACATTCCACATGTGTGAATGCTGTCTGACCAGGTAAAAATGGAAGGTTTCTGGCATACAAAGACTCCATGGGCCAAAACATCCAGGAGAATGTATTGCGTTGTAGGGGTCATTAGTGTAAAAAACATGTTGTTTGATGTTTATTGAAAGCCCTTAAGGAAGACTCAAAACACTGGCTCCTGAGGTCCTAGAACAAAGCTATAAAAACTGTAGCAGAAAATGATGCATCTATTGAAAACAACTACTGTCATGCTACTGAGTGCTAACAGAGATGGAATGCTTGATAAGTAACCATGGATCTGGAGCAGTTCACCATGATATTGGTCCTTTTGAATGCATCAAGTCATAAATCAGGCTTGGCTATGCAGGAACCTATTGTAAGGTGCAAACGTATGCTCAAGACCAAGCTCAGTCAGGACCAGAGGACCTAAATAAGCTTACATGAGCATGTGGTCCAGACATCCATGTTATCTAACATTACTGTCCTAGTGACTCTCCCTCAGTTCACCCCTATGGTATGATTCCAGCCAGTCCTGTATTATCGGATTTATAGGAGAAAAAACCTAACCTTGGTTTATGGATGGGATTCTCAATAACAGGTATAAGCTAAATGGAGAATGACTGTATTACAGCACTGCAAATCAGTGGTTAGGAAAGAAGTTTTCCAAATGGTTAGAATTTTGGGAGGTGTAGCTGATCTTCCACTTTGTATAGTGGGAAAAGTGGTCTGAGGATATAATATATACGGCCACAGTGGCAGTGATTAATGGCCTATCCAGCTATAAGCCTGAAAGGGAAGATACTAAAAGAACAGGAAAAAGAAGGTTTACATTAGAGCCATGTGAATAGACATATGGAAGTGGATGCAAATTGTGAAGATCTTTGTATTATATGTTAAATCCCACCCAAAACTGTCTGCCACAAGCAAGTAGACAAAATGACTTAGCTAGTTGGCATTAACCAGCACTTTTCAGTGATCACTCCAGTGCTACCACAATGGGCACACAAAGTATACATGGTGGCAGCGATACAGGCTATGCATAGGACCAACAGCATGGACTCCTACACATAGCAAGGCTGATTTAGCAATTGCTGCCTCTGACTGTCCAGTAGCATATTGCTGATACCCCACTAAGGCAATATTCTTTGTGGGGGCTAACTGGCTATATGGTGGCAAGTCAATACCACTGGGATTCTTCCATTATGAAAAGGTGATTAATTTGTTCTCACAGGAATGGATATGTAGTCTTCGTATGGGTATGTCTTTCTTGTCTGCAAGATCTCAGCCAGTACCACTCTCCAAGGATGTGCAGAATGAGTGAACCATATTAATGAAATCCCATAAGACATAGCATCTGGTGAGAGAAACCACATTACAGAGAAGGAGATGTAAGTATGGGTCTGTAACCATGGACTACTATCGCATACAACATAACCCAGTAGCTGCTGACGTGATGGAGAACTGGAATGACTACAGAATAAGGAGAACTGGAGAACTGAGGCAATACCCTGAGATGATGGGATGCCATCCTCCCAGTTATGGTATATATATTGAATTACGGATCTTTACACGGTGCTCAACCCATAACAAATGGGTACCTGAGTTCAGGAACCAAGGAGTGGAAACAGGAGTCAGCAAATGTACCGTATCTTAGCGACTACGTGCCTCCCATCCCTGCAATTCTGGGCTCTGCAGTGTTAGAAACCCCTGTTCCCCAAAAGGGGACCATGTGTCTCACCATCCTTGCTTCTAAGGAGCATTCTGGTAGAAGAGTACCATTTAAATTCCTGAGAACAACCTCAGTGATGGGCACTCAAGTTGATATCACTATACTTCCTCTTCTAAGTATTCTCTCAGGAAGAACAGCCCACTCTGGAAGGACCGCTTTTCACATGTACACAGAATAATGTATCTGTGTGGTATAAGTAAGAACTCCCTGCTCAGCTACAAGGAATGTGCTTAGCTGACAGCCTCTATCTTTTAGTTCCATCAGGTCTACTTCAGTATTCAAATTGAGGCCATGCTCTTCTAAAGGTAACCTCTGGCTAATGACTGAGCAAGTCAGTGGTAGCCAAGGTCATGCTCTTTGGAGGATAGCTCCCATACAAGGACTGCACAAAGAGATGTGGCAGCGGCACAACCATTCCACCCAACATACAACTCCTCTCATAAGCTCTTTTCCCCAGAGCTCTTGGTTGGGTCTGTAGAGTTCCTATTAACTTTGGATCTTCGTCTGGCAGATTTCTCTATTTGATCATGCTTCCTCCCTTTTTTTCTTTTACAAGTTTACTCCTCAATAAACCCTTTGCCCTCCTAATGCTGTATCAACATCAGCTTCTCAAAGAACTTGACCTCAACAGCTTGCTATAACCAATTGATATCAGTTTTCATTATTCTTTGCAGAGAAGTTTCAGGTTATTTTCATTCATTGATTCATTCATTTTTTTCAATACATATCTAAATATATTTTCTCTGATTCTAAGGCATGGGCTAGGTTGTGTCCAAGGTGGTACATTGTATACCTTGGTTATTCCAACATGAACCTTGCTCGTAAGAGATTAATAGTCAATGCAAGTGATAAAATACATTTGGAAATAAATATATGTTCATTCCCATTAGCATTCAAGATATAAAGTACTACAAGCATTCCGATGGGCAAGATGGTTGTCGCTTTCTTTTTGGAAATCAGAAAGGCATCAGAAAGGCATCAGAAAGGACAAGACACCTACTCTAGGCCCTAAAGAAGAAATGAGATTTGAACTGCAGAAAGTTAGGACAGGATCAGTGTGGGCAAAGGACTCACAATGTGGATTCAATCTTTTCACATGTCTAGACACACAATACTGAATATAAATTGTTTGTGTTTTTGATGGATTAATAAATAAAATATATAAATTGTGTCTTTCAGCATCACAAATTAATGATTTGTCATATAAAAAAAGTAAAAACAAAAACTGAAGATGTAAAGGACAGAATGAAAACCTTATTTAAATCAGACATAGTTAGATTTGAAACTTAGCTTCCTCACTTGTATTGGGCAATACCTTCCCTTCTGGTCTCTTTGACTTTAATACACACCTCCTCCAATTCATCTGCTATAAGGCTGCTAAAACTTTATTTTTTGTACATAAGCTTCCAGTAAATTTTGAACACTTTAACACATCACAGAAGGCTGACTCTGTCACCACGTGCAAGTATTTAGGGCTCTTGACATATACTGTCTTGTGTTTCTTTGGCCATACCATGCTGTCTCAAATGCCTGACATTTTACCAACGCTCCTGCTCTATTAACCGTATTCCCATTTTCATTTGAGTAACTCTTCTCTTACTCTTCTAGATTCACTTTAGTATCATCTTCCTTGAATGAGTTGCCCTGTCTCTGAAGCTGAATTAAAAGTCTCTTCTCTGTATTTCCATAGCCTTTGTTCGAATGCACAGCAATTACCATTACTCCTTCTGATGATCATTTGTGGGTTTACTGTCTCTCCCAGCATTCTAAATGACAAATACTGTTTTTCCTCTACCTTAAGAAATCCTAGTGTCATAGTGGTTAAGAATTCCAGCTGCTAACCAAAAAGGTTGGCAGTTTGAGTCTACCAGGTGCTCACTGGAAACTCTATGGAGCAGTTCTGCTCCATCGTATAGGGTCGTTATGAGTCAAAACGACTCAACGGCAACAGGTTTGGTTTTGGTTTCGTTAGGTGTAGCTGAAGGAATATGTAGGCCAACATCTTTTAAGTATTCAGAAAAAGTTATTTGAACAAAGTCCGCATGTAGGCATTAGAAATCATGAATGTATATAAGAAAACAAGCTTGAGAAGAAAAGAGATACAGTCTAAAATTTATATCCTGAGAAATAATACTATTTCAATAGTAAATAAGAGGAATCTTGAGGGTTTGTTATTGTTATATTCAGTTTTTGGCTTTGGAGCATCTGAAACCTTTCCTATCATTGGGGAATTTTTCAACATATGAGTACAAGGAGCTGAAGCCCATGTCTCACTATAATAGAAGTCAAAAAGGCCAGATATAAATTTTTCCTAGGTTTCCTTAAATCAAGTGGACAGGTACGTGACAAGTGGGCAGGCACATGCCAGCGGGGCTGGCACATAACTTTTTGAACTTCAAATCAAGAGGTAGTGTTAAAATAAGAATGATAGTGGTTAAAACATCCAGGAGAACAGTAGCAGAAACTAGTAGTAGCATCCAGATTTCAGATCCAGCAGGAGCAGGAGCAGTACCCTCCTGCACAGCAGCTAAAGCAGTGTCTGCCACACCTGGGTGGCTCTGTCCTACGGGACCTGTTTCTGGGGTCTTATTTCAATTAATCTTGCTGCTGACTTGCCTCCCTTGTTTCTGGCCATTCCCAGGCTTGGTTCACAACCTTACAAAGGCTTACAGTTAGCCACCAAATACATATTTAACACATTTTATGTTTTTTGTAAATGAGGCAGAGTTGTTTTTTGCTTCAAAAAACACTGATACAAAGAGATGACACATCAACAGGCACAGATGGATGAGGAAATCAGAACAAGTGACTTTAGAAAAGTCAAACACTTAGGTGGAATCCTGGATTCCTCTCTTTCCTTCAACTTCCACATTCAAATTTGGAGAAAGGCATGCTGTCTTATGCTCTAAAATATATTTAAAAATGTACTTAATTTATTTTCCATCTCCATTACTACAACTTTCATCCAAGTCACTTTTCTTGACTATTTTAAGAAAAATTTTGTGTAAAGGTCTTCTGCAGGTTCCAAACTGATTAAAAACTTTCCGTAAGCCAGTGGCTGATAGGTTTTGAATTCCAAGAGATCAAGAGATAGATATCAGATGGAAAGTTTTGTCGAAAGTCTTATAATATATTTAAGATAGCATTAAATATTAGATATTAACTGCAATGGTTTTTCAGCTCTTTGTTCTTTCGGTAGGTCTTGAAGATAGTTGCACAAACCTTTACATCCTACATTCTTTTCCATCTTTAGAGCAACAAAGAGAAATAAGATCACCTATTGTCAAGCTCTCTGGAAGCTGTGTGGAGCTTTTTCTCTCTTGAGGTGACCAGCCTGCTTCAAATGAATGATCGTCAGAGATATCTCATTACAATTTCTTTTTTGGAGCATATAAAGGCTGCTTCTTGTATTTCTTAGAGAAGATACTGCAAGGTAGCAAGCCTGGGAAATTTGCATGACACAGTTGGATATATAAAAATTACAGACCATTTCTTTTCCTGGCTATTACTAATATAACTGGCTTACAAGCACATAAAGTAAGCCACTTGATCTTTTCTCCCATTGTTCTAGACAACCTGCCCTGTTCACTTGCAAAAAGAATCCTTGAATCAATCTGTGCCTATAGCTTTCAGTTCCCTTTCTTTCTTACTTTCTCTTCCTCTCCCTCCTTCCTTCTTTTTTGCATTTTGCTAAAGAATTTTAATATCACATTTGGTTCCTTTAATAGATATCTGACTATTCTAGTTTCTTCTTCCTTCATCTTCAGGAAGTTGAATTTTTCCAAGAATTTTTCCATTTTACCCACATTGTCAAATTTTTCCTATGGGCGAGTATTTATATCTTCTCTAAATATCTTTTGATGTCTGTAGATTGGTAGTGATGTCTCCTTTTTCATTCTTATTATTAATAATTCTTTTTTTCTCTCTATCAATCTTGCTAGGTGTTTATCAATTTTATTGATATTATTCTCAAAGAATAAAATTTTGACTTTTTATTTTCTTTTATTTATATTTTTATTTTAATAATCTGTGCTTTTATGATTATTTCTTTATGCTTTCTATTTTTATAAAAATTGAAGACAGATTATATAGAATTAAATATGTTTAAAAATCTAACAGCCAAATTAAAAATCTTCAAATGTTATACTATGGCTGAAAAATAAAGGGCTGTGTAAACAGATTATTTGAGATTATCTAGAAACATTTTCAGGTGATAGATCGTGAAAAAAAAAAAAAAACAGATTAAGTGTATTATTTAGAATTATAATTACTGGAATAATTAATATTAATATTTAAAATACATCTAACACAATCTAAAGGGGTTATAGGTAAAAATGGAGTTTTTCACCAATTAAAAGTTTTAGTTGAATTCCTCAAGAAATTTGATAATCAAGAAATAGCAGTATCAGCATGTGAGCCCTAGTTCCTTTGGTAACTATTATGTATCAGTTCACATTAGGGACAGCTCTGAAAAATCAAGAAAACTGACAGTGACTTAATTATAACAGATTTTTTTATTCTCTTACGAAGATTTCTGAGAGTAGGCTTTGTAGGTGTCAAAGTGTGGCTTCTTTTCTTTGTTCTTCCTCCTGTATGCTGATCTGTCTCTCTAAATCTGGGATTTTCAAATCATGATTTAAAGTAGCTACTAATATCCTAATATCAAGTTTGAATCCAAGTCTTTCAGAAATGAAAGGACATGGCCCATCTCATTAAGAACACTTCTCTGAAATTTTGCATAAATTTCTGCTTACTTCTCGTGCCAGATCTTAGTTAAATTACAAAAGGCAATAGGCCCAACAAAGGATAAGGCAAAAGAAGTTGAGAAAGGAAGTAGTCTATGAGAAATCAAAGAAGGATAAAGGGAAATAGATACCTCTGGGTTAAAAAGACTACGTTTTAGAGATAGTAGAAAGCTTTTACTTTCAATTACAACATAGAGAAAATGAGGTAGGCAATATGAAAGCATCCACTAGCTTTTATAATTATGTTGAATAAGAATATATAATAATAGAATAATACACATAATGTAATGCTTAGTAGAATAAAAAACTATATAAAAACAAAACAATTGCTATGCTGCTGTTATGGATTGAATTGTGTCTCTTCAAGATACATTTTGTAAATCCTAACTTCTATAATTGTGAATGTAATCCCATTTGGGAATAGGGTTTTCTTTGTTAATGAGGCCATGTCAGAGTAGGGTTCCTCTTAAGTCTCTGAGATACGATGAAGCCTTTGACAGTTTTCACGGTACCTCAGAGTTCCATGGGACTGCCTTGTTTTCTGGGTCTCACAAGTTTTCTGCCTTTGACAAGATGCAATCCACCATTTTTCTATTGCCCTCTATTAGTGCAAAATATTTGAATTTTCCTTCTCTGATAGGTTTCTGCCTTACACAGGTTCTGGCTTTCACAGGTTTTACTGTATGAAAAAAGCAGATTATCACAAAGAAGCAAGCACAAATGGAGGGGAAGACACATGCCACATGAAGATTGCCAAGGAAGCAAGGAACAGAAGTTGAAAAGAGGCAAGTACCTTCCTCCAGAACCAACAGAGAAAGCAAGCCAGCACCCTGAATTCAAAATTCTAGACATCTGAACTGTGAGAAAATAAATTTCTATTTGTTAAAGCCACCCACTTGTGGTATTTCTGTTATAGCAGCACTAGGTAACTAAGACAAACACCATTATTTTAAAAGCATCATCTGTATATATATGACAGTGTGTGAATAAGTATATATATACATATGCATATAAATAAATAAGCATAAGTATAAAATTTTCTAAGGAAATGGTTGTTACTATTGGTTTTTTTTTTTTGGTACTTTTGCACATTTCTCCAAGCTATTATTACATTATTTATATAGGAAGACATCTATTATATGTATGCATATGTGTGTGTATATGTATATATACATATTTATAGATGTTTATAGAACATAAGCAGGCAATCATTTGAAAACCAAAGGCTAATCTAGATAATTCAGAGGAAAGAATGGTAGGCTCTCAGATTACCCATCCTATCCTCTAGGCTGCTCATATCCTCTAGGCTGCTCATATCCTCTCCTTTTCTGCATATTATAGAGATGTTACAACTTCATAAAGTATTTGTGAAGCGACAATGATTGTGGGTGACTTAAAATTTATTTTTCAAAGAACTTTTATAAATAAAAACAATTTTAGTCTTTTTTGGGCTATTATTGCATCAATTACACCACCATTTCCAAATTGTAATAAATTCAAATATAAGAAAAATGATTAATTATATGTGTTAGCTCTGCATGAAACATTGGTTGACTAGATAGACTAGTGAGGAATACAAAATGACCTGGTGAGAAACCATCTGTATTTCTGTCCAACCATTTACAAGTATTTTTCCCGCACTCATTATCACAGTGTTCAATAACAATGTAACAGAAGCTTTATCACCAGGATACCATAAATGTATTTCATGCCTTCTTGACATACTTGTGTTACCTCTTGAAACATTTCGGGGTTAATTGTCTTATTAGGCATTTTTCCATATCTATTCGGAATTCACCACATGGAAAGTTACCAATCTCTGAAAAGACATCCAGGTGTCAACCTAAAAGCAAGTTATATATGGCAAAAGGCAAGAGATGGAAAATACTGAAAGAAACGTTGCTTCCAATATCAAATCAATGATTCATCTGCTTTTGTTTATGGTTTACTACTTGACTGATAAATGCTTTACATAAAACTATTGAATCGTTTTACTATGTATGGACAAGCTCTATTTCAAAAATGAAATCCTCAGTTTAAGACACAAAGTAATTAAAGATATAATGAACCCTGTCACGTAGCTATATCCTAGCTTTAAAAATTATTAATATATTTACAATCTTGTCTTATCTTTACCTTTTTGTGAAGTATTTTAAAGTAAATTCTAAATAGTATTTCACCCATAAACAATTTTCTAATAAAATATTTATTAAAAGCAATAGAACTAACAATATCATTTTTATACCTAATGAATTAATAGCAATTACTTAACTCTAATATTGAATCCAAGTTCAAATTTTCTTAATTGCTTCAAAATATTTTTAATTTGTTGAAATTATGATATCAATAAACAAAGCCTGTTGCTGTCAAGTCTATTCTGACTCATAGCAACCCTATAGGACAGAGTGGAACTGCCCCATAGGATTTCCAAGGCTGTAATCTTTATGGAAGCTGGCTAACATTTTCTCCCACAGAGAGGATGGTGAGTTTGAACTGCTGACGTTTTGGTTAGCAGCTGAGTGCTTAACCACTGTGCCAGCATAGTATTCACATATTCCACTTGCTTGATTTGTTCATCAAGACTCATATAATCTATACCAGTCACGACTTGCTATTTCAAAGCAATTTGTTTGTTGAAGAAACCAATAGATTTACCTTTAATTTTTTTTTTCATTTTCTAAATTTTACTTCTTTCTCATGATATTAATAAACTTATCAACCTCTTGTATTTTCTCTAAACTGACTGTTAGGTGTAGAGACTTGATTGTACTCTGATTCAAATTTTAGGCAAGAGTACTCCATAGGCCAAGCTGTATATTTATTAGCGTCAATAGAAGGCACGTAATATTTACTTACCCTACTCACGGTGTATTATGGATTGAGTTGTGTCCCTCAAAAATATGTGTTGTATATTCAAATCCCTATACCTGCCGTTATAATCCCATTTGGGAATGGATTTTCTTTGTTATATTAATGATGCAGTATTAATGTTCGATGTGTTTTAAATCAACCTCTTTTGAGATATAAAAAGATCAGGTTAAACGAAGGCCCAGAGATGGAGGAAGACGAATGCCATGCCACATGAAGACCATCAAGGCACCAAGGAACAAAAGCTGAAAAGCAACAAGGACCATCCCCCAGAGCTGACACAGACAGAAAGCCTTCCCCTAGAGCCAGCACCCTAAAGCCTGACTTCTGGCCTCCTAAACTGTAAGAAAATAATGTCTGCTTGTTAAAATCACCCACTTGGTGTTGTTTCTGTTATAAAAGCACTAGATAACTAAGACATAACTAATATTAATTTTCGTCAGTAGGTTCAGGGGTTGCAGTCTGATCCAGCTGTTAAAAAATTCTCCTCAAGACTCTTTTTTTTTTTAAATAATTTTTATTGAGCTTTAAGTGAACTTTCACAAATCAAGACAGTCTGTCACATATAAGCTTATATACACCTTACTCCATACTCCCACTTACTCTCCCCATGAGTCAGCCCTTCCAGGCTCTCCTTTCGTGACGATTTTGCCAGTTTCTAACCCTCTCTACCCTCCTATCTCCCCTCCAGACAGGAGATGCCAACACAGTCTCAAGTGTCCGCCTAATACAAGTAGCTCGCTCTTCATCAGCATCTCTCTCCTACCCACTGTCCAGTCCCTTTCATGTCTGATGAGTTGTCTTCAGGAATGGTTCCTGTCCTGGGCCAACAGAAGGTTTGGGGACCATGACCACTGGGATTCTTCTAGTCTCAGTCAGACCATTAAGTCTGGTCTTTTTATGAGAATTTGCAGTCTGCATCCCCCCCTCATAACCACAAAGTATATGTTCTTCTCAGTTTATACTGTCTCTCAAGATCTTATAATAGTGGTCTTATACAATATTGTCCTTTTGCCTCTGACTAATTTCGCTCAGCATAATGCCTTCCAGGTTCCTCCATGTCATGAAATGTTTCACAGATTCGTCACTGTTCTTTATCGATGCGTAGTATTCCATTGTGTGAATATACCACAATTTATTTACCCATTCATCCATTGATGGACACCTTGGTTGCTTCCAGGTTTTTGCTATTGTAAACAGAGCTACAATAAACATGGGTGTGCATACATCTGTTCGTGTGAAGGCTCTTATTTCTCTAGGGTATATTCCGAGGAGTTGGATTTCTGGGTTGTATGGTAGTTCTGTTTCTAACTTTTTAAGAAAACGCCAGATAGATTTCCAAAGTGGTTGTACCATTTTACATTCCCACCAGCAGTGTATAAGAGTTCCAAACTCTCCGCAGCCTCTCCAACATTTATTATTTTGTGTTTTTTGGATGAACGCCAGCCTTGTTGGAGTGAGATGGAATCTCATCATACTTTTAATTTGCATTTCTCTAATGGCTAACGGTCGAGAGCATTTTCTCATGTATCTGTTAGCTGCCTGAATATCTTCTTTAGTGAAGTGCGTGTGCATATCCTTTGCCCACTTCTTAATTGGGTGGTTTGCCTTTTTGTGGTTGAGTTTTAACAGAATCATTTAGATTTTAGAGATCAGGCGCTGGTCAGAGATGTCATAGCTGAAAACTTTTTCCCAATCTGTAGGTGGTCTTTTTAATCTTTTGGTGAAGTTTTTAGATGAGCATAAGTGTGTTTGATTTTTAGGAGCTCCCAGTTATCGGGTTTCTCTTCTTCATTTTTGGTAATGTTTTGTATTCTGTTTATGCCTTGTATTAGGGCTCCTAAGGTTGTCCCTATTTTTTCTTCCATGATCTTTATCATTTTAGACTTTATGTTTAGGTCTTTGATCCACTTGGAGTTAGTTTTTGTGCATGGTATGAGGTATAGGTCCTGTTTCATTTTTTTTTGCAAATGGATATCCAGTTATGCCAGCACCATTTGTTAAAAAGACTATCTTTTCCCTAATTAACTGACACTGGGCCTTTGTCAAATATCAGCTGCTCATATATGGATGGATTTATATCTGGGTTCTCAATTCTGTGCCATTGGTCTATGTGCCTTTTGTTGTACCAGTACCAGGCTGTTTTGACTACTGTGGCTGTATAATAGGTTCTAAAATCAGGTAGAGTGAGGCCTCCCACTTTCTTCTATTTCAGTAATGCTTTACTTATCCGAGGCTTCTTTCCCTTCCATATGAAGCTGGTGATTTGTTTCTCCATCACATTAAAAAATGTCATTGGAATTTGGATCGGAAGTGCATTGTATGTATAGATGGCTTTTGGTAGAATAGGCATTTTTACTTTGTTAAGTCTTCCTATCCATGAGCTAGGTATGTTTTTCCACTTAATTAGGTCCTTTTTAGTTTCTTGCAGTAGTACTTTGTAGTTTTCTTTATATAGGGCTTTTACATCCTTGGTAAGATTTATTCCTAAGTATTTTATCTTCTTGAGGGCTACTGTGAATGGTATTGATTTGGTGATTTCCTCTTCGATGTTCTTTTTGTTGCTGTAGAGGAATCCAAGTGATTTTTGTATGTTTATCTGATAACCTGAGACTCTGCCAAACTCTTCTATTAGTTTCAGTAGCTTTCTGGAGGATTCCTTAGGGTTTTCTGTGTATAAGATCATGTCATCTGTAAATAGAGATAATTTTACTTCCTCCTTGCCAATCCGGATGCCCTTTATTTCTTTGTCTAGCCTAATTGCTCTGGCAGGACCTCTAGCACCATGTCGAATAAGAGTGGTGATAAAAGGCATCCTTGTTTGGTTCCCGTTCTCAAGGGAAATGCTTTCAGGCTCTCTCCATTTAGAGTGATGTTGGCTGTTGGCTTTGTACAGATGCCCTTTATTATGTTGAGGAATTTTCCTTCAATTCTTATTTTGCTGAGAGTTTTTATCATGAATGGGTGTTGGACTTTGTCAAATGCCTTTTCTGCATCAATTGACAAGATCATGTGATTTTTGTCTTTTGTTTTATTTATATGGTGGATTACATTAATGGTTTTTCTAATATTAAACCTGCCTTGCATACCTGGTATAAATCCCACTTGGTCGTGGTGGATTATTTTTTTGATATGTTGTTGAATTCTATTGGCTAGAATTTTGTTCAGAATTTCTGCATCTATGTTCATGAGGGATATAGGTCTGTAATTTCCTTTTTTTGTGATGTCTTTACCTGGTTTGGGTATCAGGGAAATGGTGGATTCATAGAATGAGTTAGGCAGTATTCCGTCATTTTCTATGCTTTGAAATACCTTTAGTAATAGTGGTGTTAACTCTTCTCTGAAAGTTTGGTAGAACTCTGCAGTAAAGCCGTCCGGGCCAGGGCTTTTTTTTGTTGGGAGTTTTTTGATTACCGTTTCAATCTCTTTTTTTGTTATGGGTCTATTTAGTTGTTCTGCTTCTGAATGTGTTGGTTTAGGTAGGTAATGTTTTTCCAGGAATTCATCCATTTCTTCGAGGTTTGCAAATTTGTTAGAGTACAATTTTTTGTAATAATCTGATATGATTCTTTTAATTTCAGTTGGGACTATTGTGATGTGGCCCATCTCGTTTCTTATTCGGGTTATTTGTTTTCTTTCCTGTATTTCTTTAGTCAGTCTGGCCAATGGTTTATCAATCTTGTTAATTTTTTCAAAGAACAAGCTTTTGGCTTTGTTAATTCTTTCAATTGTTTTTCTGTTCTCTATTTCATTTACTTTAGCTCTAATTTTTATTATTTGTTTTCTTCTGGTGCCTGATGGATTCTTTTGTTGCTCACTTTCTGTTTGTTCAAGTTTTAGGGACAGTTCTCTGATTTTGGCTCTTTCTTCTTTTTGTATGTGTGCATTTATCGATATAAATTGACCTCTGAGCACTGCTTTTGCTGTGTCCCAGAGGTTTTGATAGGATGTGTTTTCATTCTCGTTGCTTTCTATGAATTTCCTTATTCCCTCCTTGATGTCTTCTATAACCCAGTCTTTTTTCAGCAGGGTATTGTTCAGTTTCCAAGTATTTGATTTCTTTTCCCTAATTTTTCTGTTATTGATTTCCACTTTTATGGCCTTGTGGTCTGAGAAGATGCTTTGTAATATTTCGATGTTTTGGATATTGCAAAGGTTTGTTTTATGACCTAATATGTGGTCTATTCTAGAGAATGTTCAGTGTGCACCTGAAAAAAAAGTATACTTTGCAGCAGTTGAGTGGAGTGTTCTGTATACGTCTGTGAGGTCAAGTTGGTTGATAGTAGCAATTAGGTCTTCCGTGTCTCTATTGAGCTTCTTTCTGGATGTCGAAAGTGGAGTGTTGAAGTCTCTACTATTATTCTGGAGCTGTCTATCTCACTTTTCAATGCCGATAGAGTTTGTTTTATGTATCATGCAGCCCTGTCATTGGCTGCATAAATATTTAATATGTTTATATCTTCCTGATCAATTTTCCCTTTAATCATTATGTAGTGTCCTTCTTTATCCTTTGTGGTGGATTTAACTTTGAAGTGTATTTTGTCAGAAATTAATATTGCTACTCCTGCTCTTTTTATTGTTGTTTGCTTGATATATTTTTTTCCATCCTTTGAGTTTTAGTTTGTTTGTGTCTCTAAGTCTAAGATGTGTCTCTTGTAGGCAGCATATATACGGATCTTGTTTCTTTATCCAGTCTGAGACTCTCTGTCTCTTTATTGGTGCGTTTACTCCATTTACATTCAGCGTAATTATAGATAAGTATGTGTTTAGTGCTGTCAGTTTGATGCCTTTTTACGTGTGTTGTGGACAATTTCATTTTTCCACTTATTTTTTTGTGCTGAGACTTTTTCTTTGTAACTTGTGTGTTCCTCATTTTCATAGTATTTGATTTTATGTTTGCTGAGTCATTATGTTTTTTTGGTTTTTATTTTGAGTTATGGAGTTGTTATACCTCTTTGTGGTTACCTTAATATTTACACCTATTTTTCTAAGTAAAAACCTAACTTGTAATGTCCTATATCGCCTTGTATCCCTCTCCATATGGCCGTTCTATGCCTCTTGTATTTAGTCCCTCTTTTTGATTACTGTGATCTTTTACGTATTGACTTCAATGATTCCCTGTTTTAAGCGTTTTTTTTTTTTAATATTTTAAATTTGTTTTTGTGATTTCCCTATTTGAGTTGAAATCAGGATGCTCTGTTCTGTGACCTTGTGTTGTGCTGCTATCTGATATTATTGGTTTTCTGACCAAACAATTTCCTTTAGTATTTCTTGTTTTTTGGTTTGGTTTTTGCAAATTCTCTAAGCTCGTGTTTGTCTGTAAATGTCTTAATTTCGCCTTCATATTTCAGAGAGAGTTTTGCTGGATATATGATCCTTGGCTGGCAGTTTTTCTCCTTCAATGCTCTATATATGTCATCCTATTGCCTTCTTTCCTGCATGGTTTCTGTTGAGTAGTCTGAACTTATTCTTATTGATTCTCCTTTGTAGGTGACCTTTCTTTTATCCCTGGCTGCTTTTAAAATTTTCTCTTTATCTTTGGTTTTGGCAAATTTGGTGATAATATGCCTTGATCATTTTCTTTTTGGATCAATCTTAAATGGGGTTTGATGAGCATCTTGGATAGATATTCTTTTGTCTTTCATGATGTCAGGAAAGTTTTCTGCCAACAGATCTTCAACTATTCTCTCTGTGTTTTCTGATATCCCTTCCTGCTCTGGGACTCCAATCACACACAAGTTATTCTTCTTGATAGAGTCCCAGGTGATTCTTAGGGTTTCTTCATTTTTTTTAATTCTTCTATTTGATTTTTTTTCAGCTATATTGGTGTCGATTCCCTGGTCCTCCAGATTTCCCACTCTGCATTCCACCTGCTCGAGTCTGCTCCTCTGACTTCCTATTGTGTTGTCTAATTTTGTAATTTTATTGTTAATCTTTTGGATTTCTGAGTGCTGTCTCTCTATGGATTCTTGCAACTTATTAATTTTTCCACTATGTTCTTGAATAGTCTTTTTGAGTTCTTCAACTGCTTTATCAGTGTGTTCTTTGGCTTGTTCTGTAGATTGCCTTATTTCATTTCTGAGGTCATCCCTGATGTCTTGAAGCATTCTGTAAATTAGTTTTTTATATTCTGTATCTGCCAATTCCAGGATTGCATCTTCATTTGGGAAAGATTTTTATTCTTTAGTTTGGGGAGTTGTAGAAGCAATCATGGTCTGCTTCTTTATGTGGTTTGATATGGACTGCTGTCTCCGAGCCATCACTAAGATATTGTAGTGATTTATTCTATATTTGCTCACTGAGTCTTATCTTGCTTTGTTTTCTTTCAATATACATAGATGGGCTACTAGATTGTGCTGTCTTGATCATTGTAGTCCTTGACTCACTTATGTCCTATTACCAGCTGGTTTGGGCTGTTACCAGATATATAAGCCTGAGTCCTTTCACTATTCTTGAGTAGAATCTGATTTTGGGTCATCAAGTGTGTGGTGCAGACTATCACCTATCCACCTAGAGAAGTAGTGGTGATAGTTGTGTGCACCAGATTGTAGTAGCAGCAGGGGGTCACACTCCAGGGGGGTCAGGATGCTGACAGGCTTCCCCCAAGTGCCAGTGAGGTAGGTGTGTCTCTATTCCTAAAGCACCTTGGTGGGTGGGCTCTGCAGCTGTACCTTAGGCCCTCAATGCAATACCTCTACAGATTGGTAGGTGTCACCCTCCTTAGACCCCTAAGGCAGGAGCCTAGATGTTTTGGAGGGAGCTTCAGCCCTCAGTTCCCTGTTGTGGGTCAGTGAGGGCTCTGTTGAATATGCAGAGATATCATACCTGGGAAACTTGTCTTTCCAGTAATCCACAAAAACAATTACAGTCAGATCCCTATCAGAAATGCCTTTGCATTATAATAGCCACCTTGTTCCCTGTAGGGTTGAAAGCCCAAGACTGTGGATCACATATGCTTGGCTGGAGCTGGTTCTGTGTTTTTAGTCCAAATAGGGAAGGATTTTTGGTCCCTGGGTTTTTGTAGCTGCTTCTCTCAGGCCAGAAGAATGGGTTAGGGAAAGACCAAAAAGAAAGAGAAACCTCAGTGCAGTTCACTCTCTGGCTCAGGAAATTTCAATGTTAATGAAGCTGCCTGGGAAGGCGAAGGGAGGGTTCAGATAAATAGGAGAGAGTAGCACCCCTATTTACTTATATAGACAACGTTACTTATCTTGCTTGGGATGACTGTTTTATCTGAGATTCCCGAGGAGCGTGTCGTCTGTGTGCGCTGGCTGGGTAGAGATTGCCCCTGAGGGTCAGGCCTGCTTCCCGTGCTCGCCCTGTCTCAGAAGCCACGGTTAGTTCCTCTACTCCCAGTCCAAAGCCCAGCACCAAGTTTCCCTGGCTGGGACGCCACACTCCTGGCTCCAAAACCAGTCGCTGCCTCCCGGTGACTTCCTCTCAGCCGTGTCACTGCGCTGCCTGTGTGCACTGGCTGAGCCCCCTCCTGAGGTCAGTTCAGGGGAGTAGGGCTGCGCCCCATGTTTGCACCATCTCAGGGTGCCGTGCTCAGCTCCCCTGTGCCCAGTCCAAAGCCTGGCGCCAAGGTTTCCTGACTGGGACGCTGGCTCCAGGCTCTGAAAACAGTCGCTGCTTCCCCATGGTTGTTCGTTCTCAGTCTCTGTCACTCAGGTCAACTCTTTAGATCTGTGTTTGATGGTCAGGGTTTGTAGATTGTCATGTATGTGATCAACTCACTTGTTTTTCCAAGTCTTTGTTGCAAGAGGGATCCAAGGTAGCTTCTACCTTGTCAGCTATCTTGGCCCTGCCTCGAAGACTCTTCTTAATGGTTGGCATCAGCTGAAAAGTTTCTTTCATGAGAGGGTCTTTAATAGTAAATTTTCTTATTACCCATTTAGTTACTACATTTTTTCTCCTTAATTTTTCTCTTTGCTGGTTTTTGTTTTTTTTGATTGTGTATGTTTTCAGTATTGGAATACATGCTTACTAATTTACATTTTTGGTTAGTAATATGGGTTTTGAGAAATATGGCCTCATAATGCAAGCTGCCAATGAGGCTAGTGGCACTTTGGCAGCACCGATCTGTGGCATGACAGTATGCCAATGAGAACTAGATAGATAATTTATTGTAGGTGTCTTTCCACTGGGTTACATGAGGAATCTCTGGTTGGCCAAATATGACACAAACCTATAAGGCCTCCCTAACTATCACACAGAAAGCCCATAATTATGCTTTCCAGCCTTATCTCATGCAATAAACAGGGCAAAAGCAAAGTTTAGAAAACTAACACATCCAGGAAGCATCATCTAATAGGAAGCACAATCTAGGCAACAATGAACCTCCCATTCCAGCCTGCTGAGCTTCACACATTTCAAAAAGGACCTACTTTTCTGCTAAAAGCATTAGAAATGGAATAACATACTGCCAAGGAGAGCCAGAGGCATAAAAAGTGGCTGGCATGCAGCTTATCCCAATGGTCAGTGAAAAGGTTACACTATTTCTTCTGCATTTTTAGCTGGAATTTTTTTTAGGAAGAACTCTCCACCAACTACTTAGTTACTTAGAAATAGAATTCATTAACTAGCAGGAAATACGCTTGGAATATTTTTTCTATTAGTTTTTCACTAGTACTCTCCAAGAATGGCCAAATGAACATTCAGTATTTTAGTATTTTTAGTGTGCATATAACTTTTATGTATCACATATATTTCAATCCATTGCAGTTATTAAAAAAAAAAAATTTTTTTAATTGTTATATTCAGCTTTTACCATTTGTGGCCAGTAACTAATTTTTTTCCCTGCAACTTTTGACAAAATTATAGTAGTCTATCATAACTCCCTGTCTCCTGGACCAACAAGATGTCTTAGGCTCATCTTTGTAAATTTTGTTTTAATTATAATCTTTATTTTTTCGATCTCTGTTACTGATTTTATTACCTCACTAATAATCTGTGATACGCAGAAAACACAACCTTGCTTGCTGAAAGTGAAATTGAAGCACTTATGAAAATCAAAGAACTCAGCCTTCAATGTGGATTTCACTTTAATGCAGAGAAAAAAATCTTCACAAATGGAACAACAAGAAACATTGTGATAAGGGGAGAGAGGATTGAAGTTGTCAAGTATTTTGTTCTACTTGGATCCACAATTAACACCTATGGAAGCAGCAGCCAAGAAATCAAATGACGTGACGCATTAGGGAAATCTACTGCAAAAGACTTTTAAAAGTGTTGAAAAGGAAAGATTCACTTTGAGGACTAAGGTGAGCCAGACCCAAGCTATGGTATTTTCAAATGCCCGATATGCATGTGAGAGCTGGACAATGAATAAAGAAGACCCATCTTGGTGTTAGTGAAGAACATTGAATATACCATGGACTGCCAGAAGAATGAACAAATCTGTCTTGAAGGAAGTACAGCCAGAAACAAGGATAGAAAGATTTCAGCTCATGTACTTTGGACATGTTATCAGGAGGGACCAGTTCCCGGAGAAGGACATCATGCTCAGTAAAGTAGAAGATCAGCAAAAAAGAGGAAGACCCTCAGTGAGATGGATTGACATAGTGGCTGCAACAATGGGCTCACACCTAACAATGATTTTAAGGGTAGTACAGGACTGGGCAGTGTTTCATTCTGTTGTACATAGGGTCATTATGAGTCAGAAGTGACTCAGTTACACCAAATGACACTGGTTTCATTGATGTGTGTTTTGAATTTGTATTTATAAGTGTCTAAGAGTGTGAATTTTCATGATTATTAATTTCTAATTTATTGCCAGGCAAAATACGCCACATAATACCAACTATTTCAAATTTGTTCAAGTTTGCTCAATGACTTGGTAAGTGATAAAGTTTTGCTAATTGTCTATATTACTTTGTGAGGATGTATTATCACTATGTTAGCTATAGGATATTCTGTATGACCTTTAGCTCAAGCTAAATAATTGTGGCATTAAAATCATTATATATTCATTTTGTAATATTATCAATTACTAACAGAAGTGTTTTAAAAATATTCCACGCAACTATAAACCCGAACCTGTTGCCGTCAAGTTGATTCCGACTCATAGTGGCCCTATTCTGCCATTTTTTGCTTTACATTTGTTGAGGATATTTTATGAATAGCATACAAGTTTAGAAAAACTTCATCTTCATTTTGAATTTTTCTTTTCTTCAGTTATTGTGTCAATATACCTTTTATAAAAATAAAAAAAATAGATAGCTCCTGGTATTAATATTGCTATAAACCATAATTCCAGCATTCTTTTGGTAGAGTACACATATTTTTATCAGAATGTTCTTCTCCATATTTTACTGTCTGAATTTCTGAGCACTTCTTGTTTATCTCATCAGAAATCCTGTATCTTTTAATTGGTGAACTAGTACATTTTTTATTATGATTGCTGATTATTAAGATTTATTTTCAAAACATTTTTTTGTACTTCACTTATTCAATTTAACCAATTCTTTGAATTTGTTTTTCATTTCATTTCTTGCCCATGTTTTGGGGGGGCAGATATAATAAAAAACATTTATTTTGTCACCCACCAATACATACATACTCTACTTTGGTAGTTATAGATTTCGTTTATATTTAACACATTTTCAAGCTATGTCAGAAATAGCCAAACACTTTAAGAGCTGAAATTAAATGAATAAATGCATGAACGAATGGAAAATCATGGATTTGGGACAGAATTAGTCCATGGGCTCTCATCTGGGAAACGATTTAATGGGAGTTGGGCAATAAATCTTATTACACCTTTAATTTGTATCATAATTAAAATGATTTGTGTTTTATCTTTTAGACATCAATTTTCTCAGATAACTGGCAGAATAAGAAACAGAATTTCATTAGCTTCATTAATAAGCATACGATTGAATTGGCCAGTAACATTTGGGAAAAAATAAACCCATAGTTCTTATTTCAATGTATGGCTGCCAATTAATATTTTCCCCTATCCAATGAGAATAGGTATTCACATAAAAAGCAAGGGAAGAGAACACTGTCAAATATTAGAACATAACATTAGGTGATGTGTGTATGTGGAGTCCCTACATGGTGTGAACCGTTAGTGTGCTAGGCTGGAGGCTGGAGATGGGAGGTATGAGTCCATCCAGAGGTTCCTCAGAAGAAAGGCATGGAGATCTACTACTGATAAATCAGCCACTGAGAAACCTTATGGAGCACAGTTCTGCTCTGACACACATGGAGTCACCATGAATCAGAATAGACTCAACGACAATTGGCTAAGTATATACCCAACAGTATATATGTGGAAAAACTGGGGCTCTTTACCTGTTTATAGTTTGCTTGCCTATACTGTATTTGGAATACATTACAAAACTTTGAAGAAAAAGGTAGTTCCTTTATACTTTTTTCTTTTTTTTTTAATTAAGAAATAGGGTGGTTTTGAATTAAATAATAAAGAGCTGATTGCTTCCATGGCCTTGTATTGGTGGTTACCACAGCTGGATTTGATAAGGTTCAAGAAGAAAGTGCTAAGTGATTTTGTCACATAATCAATCAGTCAACACAAACTGAGAGGCAGTGAGGGACCTATCATTTCAGATACAGAGCAGAATGAAGAAATGTCTTCCATATGCAATGAGTTCATAGTAGTGACATAAGGACAATCTTCTTATGTCATCATCTATCTCAAACAGAGAATAATAGACTACTTTTGGGGGGCAAAATTAATGCCACCAGACTCAAAGATGTATTTAGAGAATGAAAGTCTGTACATTTAGGACATGTAAGGAAAAATAATATTTATAGCTCCCCTTTATCGACTATTTAATATGTACCAAGTACTGTGCTAAACTCCTTACAGTATGACTTAATGTACTATTAATAATCAATGTGTTTATTCAACAAATATTTATTGATCATCTATTATGTACCAGGAATCCTGCCAGGCTTTGAATATACAACAGAATCTCTGGGAGAAATAAATATTAAAATAGAATGTATAATAATATTATCAGGTTAGTGTTTGTATTAAAAAAAAATATATATATATACACATATGTGTAAAAGAGATAGAGAATAGCAAAAGACCTCGGAAAAAGAAAAGAACTAGGACAGTGTATTTTAAATGAAGTGAGCCAAGGGGGATGTGATGTAGGTATTTTTTCCCCTTTTTGTAGATGAGAAAACTACAATTTGAATATCTTAATCAAAAGAACATAAAGTTAGCACAAATAGAAGAAACTGAATTCCAAACCAGATTTTTCTGATGCCAGGGTAGTGCAACCCACAACAGCAGTAGCATTGTTGTTGTTAAGTGCCCTCGAGTCGCTTCTGACTCATAGTGACCCTATGTACAATAGTACAAAAAGATTGTGTGCCACACTCACAATCATTGTTATTTTTAAGCCCATTGTTGGAGCCACTGCATCAATCCATCTCATTGAGGGTTTTCCTCTTTTTTCTGACCTTCAACTTTACCAAGCATGATGTCCTTTTCCAGGGACTGATCCCTCCTGATAACATGTTCAAAGTATATGAGACGTACGTAGTCTCACTATCCTTGCTTCCAAGGAGCGTTCTGGTTGTGGCAGTATATTCACACTCACCTTCCCTAATTTTAAACCACACACTATCCCCCTGTTTTCTTCAAAAGACTACCTCTTGATCTATGTAAAGATTCCTGATGAGCACAATTAAGTGTTCTGAAATTTCCATTCTTTGTAATTTTATTCATAATTTGTTATGATTCACACAGTCAAATGCCTTTGCATTGTCAATAAAACACAGGTAAACATCCTGCTGGTATTCTCTGCTTTAAGCAAAGATTGATCTGACATCAGCAATGATATCCCTCGTTTCACATCCTCTTCTGAATCTGGTTTGAATTTCTGGCAGTTTCCTGCGGATATACTGCTTCAGCTGCTTTTAAATGATCTTCAGCAAAATTTTACTTGCATGTGATATTAATGATATTGTTTGATAATTTCCACATTTGGTTAGATCACCTTTCTTGTGAAAAGGCATAAATATGGATCTCTTCCTGTAGCTGTCTTCCAAATTTCTTGACATAGACGAGTGAGCACTTCCAGCACTGCATCTGGTTGTTGAAACATCTCAATTGGTATTTTGTCAATTCCTGGAGCCTTGTTTTTTGCCAATGCTTTCAGTGCAGCTTGGACTTCTTCCTCCAGTACCATTGGTCCCTGATCATATGCTACCTCTTGAAATGGTTAAACACTGGCCAATTCTTTTTTGGTATAGCGACTCTGTGTATTCCTTTCATCTTCTTTTGATGCTACCTGCATCATTTAATATTTTCCCTGTGGAACCCTTCAACATTGCAAATCAAGACTTGAATTTTTCTTCAGTTCTTTTAGCTTGAGAAATGCTAACTGTGTTCTTCCCTTTGGTTTTCTCTCTCCATGCCTTTGTACATGTCATTATAATATTTTACTTAGCCTTCTCTAGCCACCCTTTGAAATCGTCTGTTCAGCTCTTTGACTTCATCATTTCTTCCTTTTGCTTCAGCTACTAAACATTCAAAAGCAAGTTTCAGAATCTTTTCTGGCATCCATTTTGGTCTTTTCTTTCTGTCCTATCTTTTTAATGTCCTCTCGCTTTCTTCATTTATGATGTCTTTGATGGCATTTCACAACTCATCTGGTCTTTGGTCATTAGTGTTCAGTGCATCAAATCTATTCTTGAGATGGTCTCTAAATTCAGATGGGATATGCTCAAGGTCATCCTTTGGCTCTTGTAGTCTTGTTTTAATTTTCTTCAGTTTCAACTTGAATTCACAAATGGACAATTGACGGTCTTTTCCTGCAGTCCATGCCTAGCCTTATTCTGATTGATGATGTTGAGCTTTTTCATCACCTCTTTCATGATGTTCATGAATTGTTTATTCATTTGGGACACGTGTTACTCAATCTTTTCTACCATAAACCAGAGTTTCTAGCTACTGTTAAAGGCCATTATCTTTGAAAGCTGGGTTTCTCTTTCTTTGACTCCTTGCTGGGTCTGGATTCTTGGCCTGTAAGATAGTATAAATGAATCTAACATTAGCTTTGCACTTGAATTCAAGACCTTGTATAAATTGTTCCTAATTTATATTTTCATTTTTATCATCTACCTATCCAAATGCCCATTTTGAAGCATAATTCAAACAGGATCCTAGGTCTTTGCACTTTTTGCTTAATCTTTTGTTTTATTTAGCTGGAAATCAAAGGATTTATGTTACAGTGAGGTCATGATATTTGAAAATAATTTGGAGTTTTCTTATAAGCAAAGGTAGAAATTCAGCTATGCAGGAAACAAATTATTACAAAAGCAGTGGAGCACCTACTGAGGCTTTTTAATTAAGGAAAGTAACATGAATAAAGTACTATTTAGGAGAATTATTTTGGAAAAATGGACTAAAAATTGGTTGACCAAGAAGAAAGACCAAGAAAGAAAGGTAAAGTAGGGATCTATTACAATAAGCTGGACATATAAAGTAACAGCTAAATTTGTAACACTGAGAATGTAAAGACAGAAATAATTATGTGATATAATAAAAAGAGAATATTCTAGTTCTAAGATATCCGGTTTTCTAGAGTAGATGAAGAAGAAATGATGATTAAAACTTATTTCAAGTTGTCCTGCCTGTTGCTGTTGGTGGTTAACTCTCATTGAGTCAGTCCCCTACTAAAGGTGGCCCCATATACAACAGAATGAAACACTGCACTATCATGTGCCATCACTATGAACAGTTGTGAACTGGACCATTGTGATCCTCAGGGTTTTCTCTGGCTAATTTTCAGAAGTAGATAGCCAGGCCTTTCTTCTTAGTCCATCTTAGTCTGGAACCTTCACTGAAAGCTGTTCAGCATCATAGCGAGTGACTGATTAAACCTGTCACAACTGGAAAATCAGGATGATAGGCATTAGTTGGAGAGTAGATGAGGAGTTTTATAATGAATTCCATCTTAGGGATGTTGTAATTCAAATTACTAGAAACATTCTTGTGGAAATACCTGGTAGGCAGTTGGAAATAAAGTGGAAGTTTAGGTGAGAAGTCAAGTCTAGAGATATAAGTTTGGGAACTAATTCACATGGATGTAATAGTTAATATTGTAAGATAGACTCTGAGAGAGAAAAGAATTACTTTAAGGACATAAACCTGGGAAATACATGCAGGGAGTGGGAGGCAAGGAAAGTTAGAGTTAAGGCAACGTATATGAGGAAGAGCTGTGACTCTGCCCCTTAGCCCCTTAGCATAGACGGTGAGTACATTAATTAGAATCTTATATATGAACACACCTGGATCATTGCCTGTAATAGGCATTTAATACAATTTCAGTGTTTAATACATTCCTTGGAAGAAGTACAGCCAAAATGCTCTTTAGAAGGTAGGATAGTGAGACTTGTCTCCCTTACTTTGGACATGTTATCAAACGGAGCCATTCCCTAAAGAAAGACATCATACTTGGTAAACTAAAGGATAAGTGAAAAAGCGGAACACCCTCAATCCAATGAAATGATACGGTGGCTACAAAAATGGGCTCCAACATAGCAACTATTATGAGGATGGCACAGGACCAGACAGTGTTTTGTTCTATTGTGCATACGGTCGCTATGAGTCGGAATCAACTTATCAGCATCTAACAACAACAATAAAAAAACAGTAGATGAAATAAAAGGATCCTTGTTGGTACAGTGGTTAAAGTGCTTGGCTGCTAACTAAGAGGCTGGCAGTTCGAACTCATAAACCCATCAGTTGCTCCACTGGAAAAAGATGTGGAAGTCTGCTTCTATAAGGATGTACAGCCTTGGGAACCCCATGGGGCATTTCTACTCTGTCCTATAGGGCCACTATGAGTCAAAATCAACTCTACTGCAAGGGTTTGGGTTTTCTTTCTTTCTTTCTCTCTCTCTCTTTCTTTCTTTCTTCTTTAAGATGTAATAAAATGAAGATACCAAAAGAAACTTAGAAATAAAAAGAATATAACGTGCTACTGTGGATCCAGGGAAAAGACTTTCCATGAATAGATGTCTGCATTGCAAATTCTGGCAGTGAAGATCCTAAGAAAAATAGTAGAAAAAATAATCAGTGAATTTGGCTTTAGGAAGTGATTAGTGACTTTCGAGACCCAAAGTGTGAACATATTCAAATGCAACTAAGTCTCAGAAAAAAGGCATTTCTAGAATTACATCTGTGGCTCCAAAAAATTCTCTTTTCTCCCTAAGTTCGCTCTTAATATTTTGATATGGCACGTAAGTGCACCTAATCTTTTATCCTTATTTTAATAATGAAGACATGGAGGCAAAAGTCAGGGTACACATTACAAATACATTAAAGGTCAGGATTATAAATTTGGAATACTATTCCTTGTCTATGAAACCTAATGTTTTTTTATTGCCTCTGTGGCAAGCACTTTTTCTTTATGATGTGATCAGCTCATGCATGTAGTTAAATGGTATATAAACAATGATCAATTCAAATTAAATCATTCCGTTTTTAGATGTAAAACCAACCAAGCCATCTCATATCACATAATTGCATAATTCACTCTAATTACATAATGCTCGTATGGTGTTAAAAAAGTTGATAGGCTGACATTAAAGTAAAATGAGTTAAACCTACCTTAATTTGAAATGTAATGGTCACATTACTAATAATAAGATTAGTCCTAAATTCTGCATCGCGTCTTCTGAGTTTTCCCATAGACATCTTTAATAATAACCAGAGGAAACCCCAGGAAGAAATACATTAACAAAATGTCTATTTATTTGGCACATGTTTTTAGTGTTTCCTGATTAAAATTTCTTTGTTTTCAGACTACTGAGATTACAAATATATTTGCCCAGGAATAGTAGCAACCTCTTTTATAATTAGCCTCACTTTTAGCGATTTATTCAGGACTAAAATCATCCAGAATTGACTTTGATCAATTCTCAAGGAGGGAAAACAGGCATGACTGAAGGTTTGAGACTAAATGAAAAAAAATACAAATTCCTTCTATCCTGACTCTGCACTATTTCAGCTAGAGTCAGAAACAATCTCCTAATTAAGTTATAACCTTAAAACTTCAGGTCTACAGTTATGACATTTTTTTGCCAGCCCACCATACATTTAAAACAAGATTCTTTTGAAAAGAATCTGTGACTATTACTTTTTCAGTACAGAATGTAAAAGATTTATTCAAATTGCCCGCAAGACACATGCCTGGAAACAACAAGGCAGCCAACTTCTTTGAGAAAGTCAAGGATGTGCCAAGTGCAGGATTACTCACTGAAGACAGTGTGTGGGAGCTTAGACAGAGTGCAATCCTCTAAGCCGTCAGGGAGCAATGTGGGTAATGGCAGTGAAGCAGCAGAAGGGCAAGATTATGGTGTCTGGAGTCTTCCAGTAGTTTCCCACAACCCTCAACTGCCACGTCCACCAAAAGGTTTTCATTATGTTTTTGTCAGAGAAAATATATTTTAATACAGAAAAAAGTATGAAATATATATTGGCAAAGAGGCATATCACTTGATTTTTTTCTTTATAGCATGCCTATAATTAGTCACATCTGGGTTCATTATCACTTTCTCACCAATAAATGCATCCATAGCCCTCAAAAATTTTGGTTTCTTGAAAACTGAGTCTTTCTAGGTCTCCAAAACATACTCTTTTCTTAGTTTCCTCTAAGAAGTTAGTTTTTTTTTTCCATCATTATGGAAAATTTCAAGCACATAATGGAGATGGAAGTAAAATGAGCCCCCATGGATCAATCACCTAAGTTGAACAATTATTAAATCATGCTTAATTTTATATAGTCTGTTAACATGAAAGCCCCCAGGTCTCCACCATCCCCAGATTTTTTTCAAGTACATTTTAGACAGCATGCTCGTCCATGCACAATTATTTCAGTATACATTTCTAAATAAGGACTGTTTTGAAGATATTACCACAATTTTACTAGTAAATATTTTTTATATTAACTAATGCTCAGTTACTTTCCATATGACTTTCATTGCCTCCTTCCCTTCCCAATTGTTTGTACAAATCAGGTGCAAACTAAGGTTCATCAATAGCAATCTGTTCAAAAAGAAAGAAAAAAAGACGAAAACATTGCTGCTAAGTAGATTCCCCACTCAAAACAACCCAATAGGACAGAGCAGAACTGCCCTAAAGGGTTTTCAAAGCAGTAGTCTTTATGGACGCACATCAACAAATCTTTTTCCTCTGGGACAGCTGGTGGGAACCCACAAACATGTAGATTAACAGCCCAGCACTTAGCCATTTCACCACCAGCGCTCCTTAATCTGTACATATTTTCTTTAATTGTTTTTTTGTTTTGTTTTTAACCTGCAGGTTCCCCCACTCCCACAGTTATTTTCTTCTAACTGGCTGTTTTCCATGTGGGATTTCTCACAACCAAGATTTTACTGATTTTATCTTCTTGGTTTCATTAAACTTTTCTATAAGTTGGAAGTTAGAACTAGAAATTCTATGATATGGGTTCAATTTTGTAGAAAGAATATTTTATAACAATTATTGTGCATTTTCTCCATTTAGCATGCTGTTGCTTATAGGTCCAGTTGTGAGGATTTTTGTTTTCTCTATGTGGAGGTGAAAATATTGAAGTTTTTAAGAATTTCATTTTACTTAGATCCACAATCAACACCCATGGAAACAGTAGTCAAGAAATCAAACTGTGAATTGCATTAGGCAAATCTGCTGCAAAAGACCTCTTCAAAGTGTTGAAAGGCAAAGATGTCACTTTGATGACTAAGGTGCACCTGGCCCAAACCATGGCAATTTCGTTTGCTCATATACATGTGAAAGCTGGACAACAAATAAGGAAGACCAAAGAAGAATTGATTGCTTTGGATTACAGTGTTGGTGAAGAATATCGAATATACCAGGAATTTCCAGGAGAATAAATAAATCTGTCTTGGAAGAAGTACAGCCAGAATGCTTGCTGGAAGCAAGAATAGGGAAACTTCATCTCATATACTTTGGACATGTCCTCAGGAGGGGTCATTCCCTGGAGAAGGACATCATGCTTGGTAAAGCAGAGCATCAGAGAAAAAGAGGAAGACCCTCAATGAGATGGATTGGAACAGTGGCTGTGACAACGGGCTCAAACACAACAACTATGAAGATGACCGAGGACTTGGTGGTGTTTCATTTTATTTTACGTAGGGTTGCTGTGAGGCAGAACAGAATAGACTGTGCCTAGCAACAACATTACACAATTTGACAGGTGAGGAACTAGGACAAAAAGAAAACAAATGATTTGGCCAAGGCACTTAAATAATAAATAGTAAATATGGGCGTAAGAATATGAACCCAACGAGGTGTTAAAACATGGACACTCAGGAATCGATAAAAGCATAAAGTTCTACATAGGAATCAGAAAAATAGAATCAAAATAAATCCAAAATAATATATTCCACCCCCCCAAAACAATTCCTCAGTGTGTAAATTCCAACACGCCTTCAAATTGTTCAATTAAATTTTACCATTTATCAGATTTAGTTATATTTTACTTCATATGAGTGCCAATTAAACCACAAATGTCTTAGTTATTGTTTTAATTCAGTACATATTGTTTTTCTAAATTGTACACCAAATATGTATGTTAAAACTTTGTTGTAAGACAAATGCCTGTGCTTTTACTTAACTTTCTGAAAAGCAAGAAAATGTGTAAAGACTCATCTTAAGTAAATGTGGTAGGCAGATTTCAAAGACAGCCCTCAATAATTCTTACCCCCTGGTATTCATGCCCTTGTGAGATTCCCTGCCGTTTTGCATGGGCTGGCCCAGTGATTTCTAACCAACAGAATGCAGCAAAAGTGATAGGCTGACTCTATCTGTTGGTTAGGTTACAAACGATTGTGACTTGCCTCTTGCTAGGAGATTCTCTCTTGTTTGCTCTGATGAAGCATACTATCATATATGAGAGGCCCACATGACAAGGAACTGAATGTGGCCTGCACCCAACAGTCAGTGAGGAACTGAGGTACTATGTCCAATAATCTGTGAGGAACTGAATGCTGCCAGCTACTACTGAAAGAGCTTGGAATGGCTTTCTTCTGCAGTCAGCGCTTCAGATGACACCACAGACGTTGGGCCCATACCTTACCTTGCAGCCTTGTGTGTGACCATAAAACAGAGGAACCATCTCAGCAATTTCCAAATTTCTGACGTACAGAGTGATAATGTGAGATAATAAATGTGTGTGTGTTGCTTTAAGTAGCTAAGCTTTGGGGTAATTTTGTCGCACTGCAGTAAATAACAAATATAAGAAATGTTCACTATATATATTGTTGTTTACTTGAAGGAACTTGGTGTGGTAGCTCAAAACCACAGCTAATAGCCTGTAAAAATTTTTTTATATTAGGAGTGTGTGTATTGTTGAGCCTTTTCAATTTAATTTTATCTAATATGCAATCCCTTCGAGTAGGATAGATTTAAATGTGCATTTCATTTGAAATCGCATGATATAAACAGTATTAATTTTGGATGAAGTAACATAGGATATATGTCTATTATTTTAAATATGCATAATTAACTTATGTTTCAGGTAAGGTAAAATGCATGAAATAAATTTTAGTAATAAAATTTAAATTATTTAAGAGAATTTTCATTTTAAATTAACTAGAAGAATTTATTTGCCTTTATTTCTGAGATGAATCTTTTAAGGCTGAAAAGAGAGAAGGGGAAATAACATTTATTTGGCACCTGCTGTGTGTTAGACACTTTATATATAACACCTCATTTAATTTTAACAACACCCTTTAAGCAAAAATACGTTTGAATTTAAAGAATACTCTATATCACCCAGTTCTTATTCACAAGCTTGTCGTTGTTTGCCTTAATAGAATGAGAGAAGAAGCAGGGCTGTCATACATAGCAGGGTAAATCTGGTGGATTTTCTACCTCTTCCTGTAAAGATTTTCATATATGACATTAAAAAGGGAAATTTAACAGTGGTCAGTAATTTTTCTTGTTTAAATGGTACAAATAGTTTATGTTATGAAAGTGAGAAATGAAGGGCAATTCTGACATCTCCCAAAGAAAAGAAAGAGAATTTAAGAAAGTAATTCTAGATCTTAGACAGTGCCTGCAATTCTATTTGCAGTATCATACAAATAACTTTCTAAACCTGTAAATGACATGTTATAAAGTTCTGTGTAGGTATTGTACACAACTGAGTTTGATTAATCATTCCAATATATGCTAGAATGTGATCATGGACCAAAAATTGAAGCTTTCTGCTCCAGTGCTGTGGTATGTAGATCAGTGGCTTTCAAGTAGAATAGAAAGGGATGAGGCAAATTTATCAATTAAGCAATTTTTAGCTTAACATTCTTTAACTGATGATCTGAGAATTGTATTTGCTTTGCTGACAAAAATTACTTAACTTTTTTTTATCAGCCAAACTTTACTTTCTCAATGAAAACTAGAAAATATTGAAGTATATAATCCTGTTACTTAGTCACTATTTCAAAATAGTGACCAAGTAATAGGATAATTTGAGCTTATTTATGAAACAATGTTATTAAGTATTTCCATTATATAATTTAGGAAAACTAGAGACATACTGTGATTATTCTTGGAACAGGGAGCCTGAAAATTAGTGTCGTAGCTCAGCTGCACAACTTTTGCATCTAAGCATCTTGGTTGATGATACCTAAATATTTGCTCTAAATTCAAGTGTACTTATCTTAGCAAACTTTTTTTTAATTATAAATTTTGAATACTAAAGTTTGAATCATGAATATAGAAATTACCCTTAAATTCTCCCAAATGATGAAAAATAATTATTAAAATAGTGATGGAACTACAATTTTATTGCATTTATCTTTTAGATATAAGAACTAATCTTTTGGAATGTTTAAATAGTTATGGAAACACAGTAAAGGATATTGAAAGGACAGTACACAAACCCTGGTAGCATAGTGGTTAAGAGCTATGGCTGCTAACCAAAAGGTCAGCAGTTCAAAACCACCAAGTGCTTCTTGAAAACTGCATGGGTCAGTTCTACTCTGTCCTATAGGGTCGCTATGAGTCAGAATCAATTAGACGGCAATGGATTTTGAGTACCCAATCATTGTTACTTTGTGTTTAGGAGAATGTATGTGAAAAGATAGCAAAAAACATCATGGGTTAATCTATTCTGAAGGCAGAATTAGATTCCTTCATAAAGTAAATGGAATGTATCAGCCTATCAATATTCTTCATTGCTGAAGATTTTAGGACTTCGCGTGTACCACTAGGGATTTTACAACCATTTTCCCAAATACACTGAAAATCAATGAACCTGGACTTCCTTGACAAAGCAGTTGCTACAATCTTTACTAAATGTCTCTCTAAATCTTTATACAAAAGCACTGATTTTGTCCTAAACTGAGATTTATCATAACCATAAGCAAAAGAACAAAAGACTACCACAATTACGCTGACCCAATCAAAATCATGGTATTAACTTATTCTAAAAAACTAAATTATCATTTTGGTGGAAAGATCATATTTAAGCTTTTATGGGAACCACCTTAGGAAAGTAATTACAACTGAGATTAGATGTAATATAAAAGAATATCCATGGGTGTGCATAGAGTGGGAAGTGAGGTAGTAAGAAAAAAAAAAAGGCCAACTTGAACCACCTTGTGTAATCAAGTAGTCTCCAGGATGCTGCTTGGGAGGCAGTTGTACTTACTGCTTTGTGCAGTCTCATAGTGTGTGCTCCTCCACTGTTCCCATCACGTGGAGCATACAGATGATTGGGTTTCACACACAAACCCTAGGTTCCCTATATGCATAACACGGTTGTTGGTTCTCTGTTTTTTCACAAACCTGCTTTGCCACTTAATGAGATCATGACTACCACTTCCTTTGAATTCTTTGAACTAAGGAACTCTATAAATAAAAGACCTATTTTTTCACCACTCTTGTTACTCAGTACAGAAATGGTCCCTGAAAACACAGCCTTTCACTTGCTCTGTGTGTAAAATCCCTATTGCCTGCAGTGGGAGGGTTTGTGTGGCATAATTACAGGAATCTGCCTGCTCTGCACGGTATTGTACAGTAGCTTTCCAAAACATTTCTAAAGAAAAGATATGCTAACATCCACCCACACTTCACCTAACACTGTTAATACAAAGCATTGACTCCAGATGTCCACAGCTTGCTTACAAAAAAAAAAAAAAAAAAAAAAGCTCTTCTCTCAGAGTACTCTGATGTTTAAATATTAAAAAAAAAAAAAAAGTCCCTGAAGGATGAATATTAGGGCTTCATCAATAACTCTATCAGTACTTCTGGGTGTCTCCACTATGTTCGTATCTAATTTTGTTTTAGAGGCTTTCTTTTTGTATTCCTTTGAATAGAGAGAAATTAACGGCACCGGTAGCACAATTAATCCTGACAGACCTAAGAGATTTCTCTCCTTTTTTCCTATTTTTCTTGATTTTGTAAGAGACTAAATTGGTGATGAATTAAGACAAAACAATAATTCTAATTCATGCAGTTTTCTGCATATCCAATATTATTATATCACATTATGAATACATTTTACTAAATGCAAATTAAGTAAAATACCAGAGTACCATTTAGCAAACAGCAAATGATGCATACTCACAAGTATGTTTTTGTTTAATCCTGTGCCCCTAAGCATAGGAGCATGTCAGAATATTCTAATGCTTGTACATTCTATGTAATTAGGAATATATGCTAATTTATTCCATAAATACATTTACAACATATTTAAAATATTCAATATTCAAATACATCAGTATTCATTTATCGGCATTATTTTAATTCCCGGAAATTTGAGGCCAGGATTTATTCGTATTTGCTGGCTATACCATTTATTGGCTTAAATGTTCAAAGAAGGCCTTAACGCCATGATTTCAGCCTTTTTCCCTATAATCCTTTTTATTTTGAGTGTATTTTGACTTAATATTAACTTTTGTGATGTGGAATCTATAATGAGTTACAACTTTTTTACAAGAGCCCATTTATATCTGGGCATGTTGACAAATACTTAGAAGGAATCAGCTCTCTAAAACTAGTTCCTAAAATCCGATTTCTAGGCAGCCAGCACTCAGTGGCCTGTTTTGTATCTCTAAGCTAAAGCTCTTTTAACATTGACAAAAGTGAATGAATCTGAATTGCTGTGAGGTGATAGAAACTATGATAAGACTAATTTTTTTTTTCATAAATGGAAGTATCATATCCTCTTAATGTTCTATGTAAATGTTCACATTAGCCTTGTTCCTTTTGTGCAATCTCTTTTTGAGGGTCAGCTTTTCCCCATATCCCTCCACTTTCTATCACCATTTTAATTTATTTGAAGAAGTTTCATTATTTGAAATTTTTAGTAATGGAAAAAATAATGAAACTTTTACTTCATTTTATGGTCTTCTGAGTACCCAGTGAATAATTAAAGCCCATAAATTCTGATTCTTTCCTAAAATCTACATAGTATATATTATATATATACACATCTATGCCCACACACATCCTTGTGTGTGTGTGTATATATATGTATATATATATATGATCCAAAACCAAGAAAATATCATTGTCCAGTACAGAAAAATGCTGAACAGGCTGGTGTATTGCAGTATTTGTATTTTTGTATGTGAGTGCGTACACACACTCACACATGTCTGGTTTCATATATGCACATATATATTTGCTTTGCAAAGGTTTCTTTCATAAATATTTTGAAACAAATATTGTAGTTATGTAATTTTCTCCAGATAATCATCAGGAAAATTATAGATTACATGCACTAAAAAGCATGTACAAATATTAAAGCAAAAGTATTCATCAAAGCATGAAATCATCAGTACTTCAAAAACTGATTTTATTTATAAATAAAGTGAAGTGAAAAAGAGCTAAAATTTCAGGTGAAATTTTTATAAAAATGATATTATCTCACATAGTAACTTTGATTTTAAAATAATTATTTTTATGAATAAAAAGTAGCAAAATGAATATAAAATATAAATATTTCAGAAATACTAAAGGTATTTAGTTATTTACTTTGGTATTTACTAAGGGAGTCTTTTCCCCACTGATGTGCGAGAGCTTTTTTTATATATACTAAATTGCAAAACAGGCATGTTTCTGTTTCTTATTCCCAAATATTTCCTCTTTCAATTTACGTATTTAAAATCAACAGTAAAATTTAGCCCTGGCTTCATCTGTGAGAGTTCCCTATTCCAAAATAAAGAAGACAGGTGTATTGGCTTGAACATAAAGCATACTTTGGAATCATTCTCTCCAAAAGTGGGTAACCAGATAATTTGTACACCATTAATGTATTATTATGGGAGAAACTAATACCATTCGTGCTTAGCCAGCTCTCCAGCATTCTCCAGGGATATAAGAAATGCAAATTTCTCGGTCTTCTTGAATCTGAGTGAACCCTGTTACCAGTTCTAGCCAATTAAAAGTAAGAACGATGACATAAAACACTTCAAGCTGAGAATTGCAATAGCCAGGGAGGAGAAAGTAGGAGAAATGGGCTAAGACTGCAAAGCTATAGACAGAATTGTCTGGGATCCTTATGTCATTGCACAGAAGAGCTATATTTGGAGATTGCAGAATAAATCTTTACTGTGTTAAGACTTTGATATTTCAGGCTTTATTGCTACATCTCCACCACTCATCTGTCAGTTTGTCGTACTGTGGTGGCTTACATGTTGCTGTGACTCTGGAAGCTATGCTTACACCATTCTTTCCAATACCAGTAGGGTCATCTGTGGTGGACAGGTATCAGCAGAGCTCCCAGACTAAGCCAGATGAGGAAGAAGGATCTTGTGATCTGCTTCTCAACAAAAATAATAATAATTGGCTGGTGTAAAACTTACGAATAGCAACAGATGATGGTCTGATATGCTTTCAGAAGATGAACCCCTTAGGATTGAAGGCACTCAACCTGTGACTGTGGAACAGCTACCTCCTCAAAGTAGAGTCATGGATGGAGTAAAGCTTCATTTGCTCAGGTGGCATGACTCCAAATTAGAAGAAACAGCTGTAAACATGCTGGTAACCAAAAGTTCAGCATTCCGAATCTGCCAGCTGCTCCTTAGAAACCCTATGGGGCAGTTCTACTCTGTCCTATAAGGTCACTATGAGTCAGAATCTACTGAAGGGTAAGGGACTTGGCTTTGATTTTTTGGAGTGGCAATTTCGAAACTAAGAAGGATCATTAGTTGGGAAACATGGCTGTGGTGGTAGAAACGATGCCAGAAATCCCATGATGGCAGTTTGCAAGACCAACTACCTATTCATTTGAAATACTTTTTTGCAACAACGTACTATACATGAAGACAGCTACCTGACCAACCAACTGGAAAAGATACATATTGATACCCGTTCCAATGAAAGGGGATCCAATGGAATGCGGAAATTATTGAACATAATCATTAATAACACAAGCAAGTAAAATTTTGCTGAAGATAATTCAGAAATTGTTGTAGCAGTACATCTACAGGAAAATTCCAGAAATTCAAGCTGGATTCAGAAGAGTGTGTGGAATGATTGATATTACTGCTGATGTCAGATGGATCTTGGCTAAAAGGAGAGAATACCTGAAAGAGGTTTACTTGTGTTTTATTGACTATGCAAAGGCACTCTACTGTGTGGATCATAACAAATTATGCATAACACTGTGAAAAATAAGAATTCCAGAACATTTGCTAGTGTTCATGAGGAGTCTGTACATAGAAAAAGAGGCAGTTGTTTGAACATAATAATGGAATACTGTGTGGTTTTAAATCAGGAAAGGTGTGCTTCAGGGTTGTATTCTTTCACTGTACTTACTCAATTTATATACAGAGTAAATAATTCATGAAGCTGGACTATATGAAGAAGAAAGCAACATCAGGATTGGAGGAAGACTAACAATCTGCCATATGCAGATGAAACAAACATGCTTATTGAAAGTGAAGCAGACTTGAAGCACTTACTGATAAAGATCAAAGACTACAGTCCACAGCATGGATTACACCTCAATATAAAGAAAACAAAAATCCCCACAACTGGATGAATAAGCAACATGATAAATGGAGAAAAAGTTGATATTATCAAGGATTTGCTTTTACTTGCATCCACAGTCAACGTCCATGGAAGAATCAGTCAAGAAATCAAATGATGTGATGGATTGGACAAATTTGTTACAAAAGACCCTTTAAAGTGTTGAAAAGCAAAGATGTCACCTTGAAGACTAAGGTGAGCCTGACCCAAGCCATGATGTTTTCAATTGCCTCCTGTGCATGAGAAAGCTGGACAATAAATAAAGAAGACTGAAGAAGAGCTGACACCTTTGAATTGTGGTGTTGTGAAGAACATTCAATATGCCATGGAGTGCCAGAAGAATAAACAAATCTGTCTTGGAGGAAATACAGACAGAATGGCCCTTAGAAGCAAGAATGGGAGACTATGTCTCACATACTTTGGACATGTTATCAGGAGGGATCATTCCCTAGAGAAGAACATCGTGTTTGGCAAAGTAAAGGGTCAGCAGAAAAGAGGAAGACACTTAAGGAGATGAATTGACACAGTGACTGCAACAATGGGCTCAAGCATAGAAACTGTTGTGAGGATGGTGCAAGACCAGGCAGTGTTTTGTCGTGTTGTGCATGAATAGGGTCTCTACTGGTCAGAACTGACTGAATGGCACCCAACAAAAACAAAACTTGTTGCATCTGCATAGCCTAATATGCTCTGGACAATATAACTAAAAAATCTGTGTATATTCTGTACTTTCTCACAGTTTCCACTGCATGTCATCTTATAATCATTCCAGGGATCTGCAAGGACAACTCATCTGCTTTGTCAAGTCTCTGTAAGCAGTGGTGGTTCAAGAGACTCAGTCTATATACTTATGTTCTTCTACTTTTGGTTTTAGTTTGACTCACGAAAGCTTTTCTTTATTTAGATAGGCCTATTAGATTTCAGTTTGCATACTCCCATGTTAATTATGGTGAAGAAAGGACTCTATTTGCAGCACTTTTAACAATGCTTCATAAGTGAATTTTATTGGACCTATTTTGTTCGCCTACTAGATTCAGAGTCAAAAACTGAAGCAGAGAAGATGGCATAGTTAAGGTGATTTAGATTGATGAAGAAAACATTGTCCATTTGCCCATTCTTGATTCAATCACAGTATGAGAGACATTTGATGCACTGATTGTTCAGACCTGGGTTCCATGCTCATTTCTAGAACAAGAGCAGGGAAACCATTCTACCCAAGCCAGATATATTTGAAGTGAGGGAAGAATGGTGCGCCAAGGAAAATATTTAATTTCTAATCCACATCTAGTAACATTAATTCTGGAAAGAAAAGGATGGCTAGGGATCACTAGTATTATAATTTTTCATATCAACAGGTTATAAGAGAGCTAGTAGGAAGTTAAAATTATAAAGGAAGAAAAGATTATTACTGTTTATACCACATACATCGTGAACTGGAAAAAAAATAGAATTAATTACAAAACATCTAGAATTAAAAAGGTTTTAAAAGTTGTTTTAATTTAAATAAAAACAGTGTTCTTCAACTTGGAGTAGGCATGTGGCATGGAGTGGACAGTGTCATGCAAAAACAGAAAATATATGAGAATACAGTAAAGCAGAAATTAAATTTACTATTATTCCAAAACTTCAAAATGTCAAAGATAGTCATGAAAAAATATTTTAATAAAAGGAAGCATTGTATTGTGCATGGGAGTATCAAACAGTTTTAAGATATTAAGTTTCCTCAATTTTATTAAAAGTTTAATACTGTCACAAAAGTTACGATGAGACTGAAACAGAGTAGAGGACTCCAAAGCAAACTTATATATAATAAAATGCACATTTAGAGTATATTAAATAATAGGTATGATATTATAAAATAATGAGGTTAGAATGGTTTATTCAACAAATAGCAAAAAAGTTTAATTCTTTGAAAAACTATGATTACAATAAAAGCTTATTTTGGACCATACATAAAATTAAATTGCATAGGTACCAAAAACTAAAACAAAGCATTAAACAATTAAAAAAAGAAAATTTGGTGAAGATGTTTTAAATTAACATATAAAAATTAAAAGAAAAATTTTATGTAGTTGATTATATAATATAAAATTTTTTCTACAAATTTCAAATTATATGACAAAAAGAAAAGATCATAAAATATATGGCATGGAAAAGATTAATAACTTTAATAAATAAAGTTTCTGCAATACCATAGAAAGTCAACAAATGGAATAACTAAACACTGTGCAAACAAAAATCAATATCAGTAATATGAATAATGTTCATATGAATTTTAATTACAAATGAAAAATTGAAATACAATTTTTCATTTAATACATTAATGCACAGCCACACACATTCACAGACACATATAAACAAAATACTACAGTGTGTGGGTGTCAAAGTCATTCTGATTTATTACATGTGGGAAAGTAATTTGTTTTAATATGTATAGAAAACAACGTGATGATGTGTATCAAAAGCATTATATGCATACATGTTTACATTTTTAAACCTATTTATAGGTATATAAATATATTCTGAGGAAATAATTCATGATACTGGTATATGTTCTATTATTTAAGTTTGCAAAAAAAGCAGAAGCAATCTAAATGCCAACAGTAAAACATTACTTAAAGGAAGTGTGTATTTTAGGCGTTCAGTGGAACATAATCTAGTCCTGAAAATAATTTTTAAAGGAACAGTTAATAGCATGGAAAAATGCTCAAAATGTATTCTTAATTTGAGAGGAAGTGTGGAAAGCATTATCTGAAAAAATATGCAAATTTTCAAAAAAGAATTTTTCAAAAAATTGTTTCAGAAGGAAGGAATGGAGGGAGGGAGAGGAAGGAAGGGGGAAAAAAGAAAGGAAAGAAGGAAAGACAGAAAGATTGTAATTAAGCATAACATATTTCTGTAGACCTAAATGAAGCCATGTTGTTGCTGTTGTTAAGTGCCATCGAGTCTTTTCTGAAGAAAATGAAACCATATTACACTGATATTCAAATATTTTTTACATACTGTCTCCTTCTCCTTAACAAAGTAGTTCTAATATTTCTGTTAGTCCACAGGAACCTCTCATCGGTTCCCATGAACAAGCTTTCTTCAGTTGGACACTATGTCTACTCTGCTGCTGCTCCCTGGAAGAAACCAATCCCAGCTCTGGGCCATGGATTTTCCTCAAGATGTGGGAAGCAGAGCCTGGCAAGATCACTGCATATGAGTCATTCTCTGGCAGCAGAGTAGCTCATGCTTGGTGCTGCAGTTCTCAGGCTACGCCTATAGGCATAGAAAGGCATGTTTGTTTGTTTTTCAAAAAGCCTTATCTTTACCATAGCTACACACTTTCTTCAGGCATCAGTAAGTTACTCCAAAATGGTAAAAAAAAAAAAAAAAGAGTTTTTCACTCTAACATTTGAAACATACTCAGAAGGGCCATAGACAATTCCATACTATACAAAATAATGAAACAAATACAGCTTTGGCATAGTTTATCAGATGCTATGATGATATACATTTTATGCTTATTGTTGTTACATTTGGATTTTTCTCATAAATCTATGTAGCTTCCCTGGAAATATCAATAATACAGATAGGTGATTTAAATACATTAGTATTGTTCAGAAGCTAACTTAAGATAATGAATTTCCTCTACAAAAGAGAGAAATTCAAATTTTTTTCTACAAAAAAAATACCAAAAATTAATATTTTTCAAGTTTAAGCTAGCATGCTTTCCTATTTTCTGTATTGAAATTTAAAGTATGGGGAACCAAACCAAAGTCGCTGTGATTGTATTATTTGAAAACACCTAATCTCTAGTTGCAATTACATATTTAACTTTAGAAAAGTATTCAATTACTAAGTACTTCCATAAATATAGGCAGTTAATGGCATATAGAACAGTAAGCTTCTAAATCAGTTTATTGCTTCAATCATTTTACAGCAATGTATTATAAAAATATATAATTTAAAGTATACATATTAGCTCAACAAACTAAAATACAATTAAAATGAGATTCTATCAACTTAGGTGGATTAAAATAATTTTGTACATTACTTTGATTCTGGGAAGTTGCAATTATAATATTAAAATATTACACATGAGGAGGAGGACCCAACTTGGCACTATAGACAGAAGCACCATGCCATCCCTCCAGAGCAAAGATCTGAAAAACTAAGTAAAACAGAGACAAACATCAATCCTGGAACTCAAAGCATCAAATAAATAAAGCACTAAAGGATTCAACCAAGCACCAAATGGAATAAGAAAGTGACAGAGAGCAGAGAGCAAGGAGAGATACGGAGTGGATGTCCCTTATCAGCTAGTGCAGCACAGATTTGCTATCTTGGACTCCTGTTGAGATGAGCAGACAGGGAGTATGTGAAAGCAGTATCAAGGAGCTCCCAGCAGGAGACATAGCACTTGGGAACCAGGGATATAAGCTTTCCCATCCCCCATCCTTCTTCCCCCTGCTCGGCATCCACCACTTTCCAATGGGCCATGGTTGCTTGGCTTAGAGGCGCCAGCTCTGTGCCATTTAGATTCACCCCACTCACACTGGCCGGCTCCTTCAGTGCCATTTGTTTGTTGCTGATGTTCCTTTCTTCAGCTTCTTTTGGTTTCTTACCTGTCTCTCACTTCCTCCCCTTCCTTTCTCTCAAACACCTGGCTCCATGTGCCATCTTTGCTTCTTCTTGAGAGGCTGTGAGGCACCACTCAGCTGGGGAACTGCTTCCCCAGTCCATGCTGTCACATTGGTGGAAACACTGAGACTTTTTTTGTTTTGTTTTTGTTTGTTTTCTTTCTGTTTTTCTTCATTATTCAGTTTCATGTCTCTTTCTACTTATCTTTTTTCCTGTCTCCTGAATACCTGCCATCTCCAGCCTTTCTAGCTGGGCTGTACTGCGAGGCTTGGGAGCCACTTGCCCAGTCTGCACAACTGTGTCAGTGGGATCTCCGGGGACATTTGTTTCTTTTTTTACTTTTTGTTTTTCTTCATTTCTCAGTTTCTTGTCTTTCTCTACTTTCCTTCTTTTCTCTACTCCTGAATACATGGTACGGTGTCATCTCCACCCCTTCTGGAATTACTGTGCCCTGAGGACTAGGATTTTTTTTTTTTTTTGAGGACTAGGAGGTACTTCCACAGTCACCAGTGGGATCCCTGGAGGCATTTTTGTCTTTCTTTTTTTAATTTTTTTTCTCTTTTTCTTTTTTGTTTTTCTTCATTCCTTGTTTTCTTGTCTGTCCACTCCAATGGTAGGCTCCCTTAGAACTTTTTTGTTTGTTTGTTTTGGTTCATATTTTTCTCTGCTCTTTCTCTTCTTTCCCATACCCAACTTAGCTCCACACATAACAACCTCCCCTTCCCTCAATAAAGACAAACTGTACAAAAACAAAAGAACTGAAAAAAAAAAGCAAACAAAGAATTCAGCACAGGAGAGCAGGAGGAACAAAAAAATGTCAGCACCACAAAAAAAGCACTGCAAAGGACAGCAATAAATTCATACCTATCAATAATTACACTGAAGGTAAATGGTCTAAATGCACCCATAAAGAGGCAGAGAGTGACAGACTGATAAAGAAACAGGATCCATCTGTGCACAGTCTGCAAGAGATACACCTTAGAAACAAAGACATAAATTTATTAAAAATTAATGGAAGAAAAAAATATAACAAGTAAACAGTTACCAAAAAAGAGCAGGAGTGTCAATACTCGCCTTAGATAAAATAGACTTTAAAACAAAACCCACCATAAAAGACAAAGAAGGACATATAATGATTAAAGGGATGATTCATCATGAAAACAAAACCACAATAAATATCTACACACCCAATGACAGTGCTTCAAAATACATAAAACAAACTCTAACAACACTGAAAAGAGAAACTAACAGTTCCACAATAATAATAAGAGACTTTCACACACCACTCTGGGTAAAGGGCAGAACATCTAGAAAGAAACTCAACAAAGATACAGAAAATTCAAAGGCCACAATCAGCCAACTTGAACTCACAGACATACATAGAACACTCCACCCAACAGCTGCAAAGTATACATTGTTTCCCAATGCACGTGGAATGGTCTCCAGAACAGACCACATCTTAGGCCACAAATCATCTCTCAACAAAATCCAAGACATTAAGATAACACAAAGTATCTTCTTTGATCACAATGCCATCAAAGTAGAAATTAACAACAGGAAGGGCAAGAAAAAAAAAATCAGTTACATGAAAACTGAATAACTTCCTGCTTAAAAACCACTGAGTAATAGAAAAAATTGAAGACGGAATAAAAAAAACTAGAATCAAACAAGGATGAAGGCACATCATACCAAAACCTTTGGGACAAAGCAAAGGCAGTGCTCAGAGTTCAATTTATGGCTATAGATGCACACATCAAAAAAGAAGAAAGGGAATAAACAAAACTTTAGCTATGCACTTGGACAAATAGAAATATAACAACAAAAGAAGCCCATGGCACCAGAAGAAAGGAAATAATAAAGATCAGAGGAGAAATAAATGAAATAGAGAATAGAATAAACAATAGAAAGAATCAACAAAACCAAAAATTGGTTCTTTGAAAGGATCAGCAAAATTGACAAATCACTGGCCAAACTGAAAAAAAAAAAAACAGGAAAGGACACAAATAACTCAAATAAGAAATGAAATGGGGGGTATTACAACAGACCCAACTGAAATAAAAAGTATCATAACACAGTATTATGAAAAACAATGCTCCAACAAATTTGAAAACCTAGATGAAATGGAAAAATTTCTAGAAAAACACTACCTACGCAAACTAACACAAAATGATGTTGAAAATATGAAGAGACCCATAACAAGAGAAGAGACTGAAAATATAATTAAAAAAAAAAAAACTCCCACCAAATAAAAGCCCTGGCCCAGATGGCTTTACTGGAGAATTCTACCAAACATTCAGAGAAGAGCTTATACCATGTCCTGGTTATCTAGTACTAGTATAACAGAAATACCACAAGTGGATGGCTTTGACAAAGAGAAGTTTATTCTCTCACAGTCTAGTAGGCTAGAGGTCTGAATTCAGGGAACAAGCTCCAGGGGAAGGCCTCTCTGTCAGCTCTGGAGGAAAATCCTTATTATCAGTTTCTCCCCGAACTAGGAGTTTCTCTGCACAGGGACCCCATGCCCAAGGACACGCTTTTCTCTGGGTGGTGCTTTCATGATAGTATAAGGTCCCCCTGTCTCTCTGCTGGCTTCTGTCTTTTATATCTCAAAAGAGATTGGCTTAAGACACTATCAAATCTTATACATCTCATCAATATAACTGCTGCTAATCCATCTCGTTAGCATCATAGTGACAGGATTTACAACATATAGGGAAATCACTTTAGATGACAAAATTGTAGACAATCATAAACATTGGAAATTATAACCTAGCCAAGTTGACATATTTTGGGGGGACAAAATTCAATTCATGATGCACCAGTAATACTCAAACTATTTCAGAATATAGAAAATGAAGGGACACTTCTGAATTCATTCTATGAAGCCTGCATAACCCTGATACCAAAACCAGGCAAAGACACCTCAAAAAACGAAACTTACAGACCAATATCTCTCATGAATAAAGATGCAAAATTCTCAACAAAATTCTAGGCAACAGAATTCAGCATATCAAAAAAATAATATATCACAACCAAGTAGGATTCATACCAGGTATGCAAGGACAGTTCAACATTAGAAAATCAATCAACATAATCCACCACATAAATAAAAGGAAAGAAAAGATTCACATGACCATCTCAATCAACACAGAAAAGGCATTCGACAAAGTCCAACACCCACTCCTGACAAAAATTCTTAATAAAATGGGTATAGAATGGAAATTCCTCAGTATAACAAAGGGCATCTATACAAAATCAACAGTCAACATCATTCTTAATGGAGACAAGCTGAAAACATCACCCTTGAGAACAAGAACAAGACAAGGATGCCCTTTATCATCACTCTTATTTAACATTATTCTGGAAGTCTTAGTTTGAGCAAGAAAACAAAAAAAGGGCATCCAAATTGGTAATGAAGAAATAAAACTGTCCCTATTTGTGAATGTTATGATACTATATATAGAAAACCCAAAAGATTCCACAAGAAAATTACTGGAACTAATAGATTCAGCAGAGTAGCAGGATACAAGATGAACATAGAAAAATCAGTTGGATTCCTATACAATAATGAAGAGGACAACAATAGGAAATCAGAAAAACAATACCATTTATAATAGCCCCCCAAAAAATAAAATAGGAATAAATCTAACCAGGGATGTAAAAGACCTGTACAAAGACTATAAAACACTACTGCAAGAAATCAAAACAGATCTACATGAACGGAAAAACATACAATTCTCATGCATAGGTAGACTCAACATTGTGGAAATGACAATTCTACACAAAACAATGTGCAAATACAATGCAATCTTAATCGAAATACCAACAACATTCTTTAAAGAGATGGAAAAACTAATCGTTAACTTTATGTGGAAAGGGAAGAAGCCTCGGGTAAGTAAAGCACTATTAAAGAAGAAGAAGAAAGCAGGAGGGCTTGAACTACCTGCGCTCAGAACCTACTATACAGCTACGGCAGTCAAAACAGCCTAGTACTGGTAGAGCGACAGATACATTGACCAGTGGAGCAAAATTGAGAACCCAGATATAAATCCATCCACCATTGGTTACCTGATGTTTGACAAGGGCCCAAAGTCCATAAAATGGGAAAAAATAATCTTTTTAACAAATGGTGCTGGCAAAACTGGATGTCCATCTGCAAAAAAATGAAACAGGACCCATACCTCAAACCATACACAAAAACTAATTCAAAATAGATCAAAGACCTAAATATAAAACCAAAAACTACAAAGATCATAGAAGAAAAAATAGGATCAACACTACAGACTTTAATACATCGCATTAACAGGATACAAACCATAAATGACAGCACACAAACTCTGGAAGACAAGCAAGACAACTGGGATCTTTTAAAAACTAAACCCTTATGCTCATCAAAAGACTTCGTCAAAACTGTAAAAATAGAACATTGAGACTGGGAAAAAAAAAATTGGCTGTTACAAATCCAACAAAGGTCTAGACTCTAAAATCTATAGGAAAATCCAATACTTCTACAACAAAAAGACTAATAATCCAATTAAAAAATGAGCAAAGGAAATGAACAGACTCTTTATCAAAGTAGACATTCAAGCAGCTACCAGACACATGAGGAAATGCTCAGGGTCATTAGCCATTAGAGAAATGCAAATCAAAACCACAATGAGACACCATCTCACCCTGGGCTTTTTTCTTTGGCACAAATCAAATAAACAGAAAATAACAAATGTTAGAGAGGCTATGGGGAGATTGGAACTCTTATGCACTGCTGGTGGGAATGCAAAATGGTACAACATTTTGGGAAATGGTATGGAACTTCCAAAGAAATTTAGAAATAGAAATACCATATGATCCAACAATCCCACTCCTAAGAATTCATCCTAGAGAAATAAAAGTGGTCAAATAAATAGACATATGCACACCCGTGTTCATTGCAGCATTATTCACAATAGCAAAAAGATGGAAACAACCTACATGCCCATCAATGCATGAATGGATAAACAAACTATGGTACATACACACAATGCAGTGCTACGCAACAATAAAGAACAAATGATGTATCTGCAAAGCATCTCACAACATGGATGATTCTAAAGGGCATTATACTGAGTGAAATAAGTCAATTGCAAAAGGACAAATATTGTATGAGACCACTATTGTAAAAACTCATGAAAAGGTTTACACACAAAAAGAAACAATCTTGGATGGTTATGAGGGAGGGAAGTGGTGGAGATGGAAAGATATTAAATAGAAAATAGATAAGTGTTAACTTTGGTGAAGTGTAAGACAGTGCACAATACTGGACAAGCCAGCACAACTTGTCCAAGGCAAATTCATGGAAGCTCCATAGATACATCCAAACTCTCTGAGGGACTGAATTACTGGGCTGAGGGCTGTGGGGACCATTGTATCAGGGAACATCTAGCTCAATTGGTATAACATAGCTCACAATGAAAATGTTCTACATTCTTCTTTGGTGAGTAGAGTCTAGGGCCTTTAAAACCTGTGAGTGGCCATCTAAGGTACTCCATTGGTCTCACCCCTTTGGGAGCAAGGGAGAGTGAAGAAATCTAAAGACACAAGGGAAAGATTAGTCCAGAGGACAAATGGATCACAACTGCCATGGCCTCCACAAGATTGAGTCTAGTACAACTAAACAGTGCCTGGCTATCACCACTGACTGCTCTGACAGGGATTACAATAGAGGGTCCTGGACAGAGCTGGAGAAAAATGTAGAAGACAATTCTAACTCATAAAAAAGACCAGACTTACTGGCCTGACAGAGACTGGAGAACCCCTGAGAGTATGGCCTCCAGACACCCTTTTAGCTCAGTAATGAAGTCATTCCTAAAGTTCACCCTTTAGCCAAAGATTAGACAAGCCCATAAAACAAAATGAGACTACAGGGGCACACCAGCCCAGGGGCAAGACTAGAAGGCAGGAGGGAATTGGAAAGCTGGTAATAGGGAATCCAAGGTCAAGAAGGGAGAGTGTTGACATGCTGTGGGTTTGTTAACCAATGTCATAAAACAATATATGTACTGTTTAATGAGAAGTTAAACTTTCATCTAAAGTACAGTAAAAAAGAAAAAAAAATGCACTTGATAGTTACCTGAATTCATAAAACAAAATAATGGAATTAATATCCAGAGAAACTGAAAACCATTTCAAAATAAACAGAAACAATCATGACTATCCATCAACTCAGCTTATATACCAGTTTCAAGTCTTTGTTGCAATAAATAATTACTTCTTCCAGTGTTTCTGTAATATAATTGGAAAATAACTTACAGCCTAGAGGAAATGAATCTTTCTGAAGATCAGTGGCAACATAGTATACACTGGTCATCATAGTTAACTACTGCACACTTCATTAAGGTGCAAAACAAACTAAAAGATTCTCCTTATTTCTCAATTCCACTATTGCACTCAAACCAGTGTGATAATAAGAAATCAGTGTTTTTGTAACATAAGTGAAATTCTAGTTTGACTTATAACTGAAATGTTTATGCTATTTTTCTCCAAGATCTTAAGTTTACAATCTGAAATAAAAATTCTAGATCTTATTCCTATTTACTTAATAAACAATCTAATAATGCACTCAAGATATAAAAAACAAACAAATATAATAATTAGCATCATTCTGGTACTCATATGTATTTATTTGCTATTTGACATTCTTTATTTTATTTCTGACCACTTATTCATTGTAAATACCTTTTTACAATATCATAAACAGTGACTATGCTCAAGGACCATGCCAAATGGAATACACCGGAATCAAATTGACTACATCTGGAAAATGTCAACAGAGAGGCTCAATATCATCAGTCAGAATAAGTCCAGAAGACAACCTCTCACCAGACAATCAATCGGTCACACGCAAGTTCAAGTTGAGGCAGGATAAAATTAAAACATGTCCATGACAGCCAAAGTTCAACCTGGAGTATATCCCACCTGAATTTAGATACCATCTCAAGAATAGATTTGACACATTTCATATTAAAGTCTGAAGGCCGGAAGAGTTGTGAAATGACATCAAGGACATCATACATGAAGAAAGCAAAAGGTCATTTAAAAAAAGGAAAGAAAGAAAAGACCAAAATGGATATATGAAGAGACTCTGAATGCAGAGTAGCTAAAGCAAATGGAAGAAATGAACAGAAGATTTCAAAAGGACACTCAAGAAGAGAAAGTAAAATGTTACATATTACAACAAAATGCGCAAAGACCTGGAGTTAGAAAACCAAAAGGGAAGAACATGTTCAGCATTCATCAAGCTGCAAATATGGGAAAAAAAAAAAAAATCCATCCTTGACTTATAATACTGAAGGATTCTATGGGCAAAATACTGAACCATTCAGGAAGCATCAAAAGAAGATGGAAGGAATGAATATACCCATTCACCATACCAAAAAGAAATGGTTGATTGTCAGCCTTTTCAGGGGGCAGTATATGATCAACAACCTATGGTCCTGAAGGAAGAAGTTCAGGCTTCAGTGAAGGCATTGACAGAAAATAGATTGATGAAATATCAGTTGAGATGTTTCAAGAGATTAATGCAAAGCTGGAAGCACTCACTCTTCTATGCCAAAGAATTTGGAAGACAGCTACTTGACCTACCCATTGGAAGAAATCCATATTTGTGCCCATTCCAAAGAAAGGTGATCCAACAGAATGCAGAAATCTTCAAACAATATCATTAATATCATACACAGGTAAAACTTCACTGAAGATAATTCAAAAACGGTTGCAGCAGTACATCAACAGGGAACTGCCAGAAATTCAAGTCAGATTCAGAAGAGAATGTGGGACAAGGGATGTCATTGCTGATGTCAGATTTACCTTAGCCAAAAGCAGAGAATACCAGAAAGATATTTACCTGTGTTTTACTGACTATGTGAAGGCATTTGACCGTGTGGATCATATAACAAATTATGAATAACATTGCAAAGAATGGGAATTCCAGAATACTTAATTGTGCTCTTGAGGAACCTGTACATAGAAAAAAAGGCAGTCATTTGAACCTAACAAGGGGATATTGTGCAGTTGGAAATCAGGAAAGATGGCCATCAGGGTGTGTCCTTTCACCATACTTATTCAATCTATATACTGAGCAAATAAATTGAGAAGCTGGACTATGAGAAGAAGAATGTGCCATCAAGATTGGAGGAAGATTCATTAATAATCTGTGATATGCAGATAACACAACCTTGCTTGCCGAAAGTAAAGAGGACTTGAATCACTTACTGATGAAGACCACAGACTTCAGTATGGATTACACCTCAACATCAGGAAAAAAATTCTCACAACTTTGAATAAGCAACATCATGAGAAAGGGAGAAAAGATTGAGGTTGTCGAGGATTTCATTTTACTTGAATCCATAGTCAATGCCCGCCAGTGGAAGCATCAGTCAAGAAATCAAATGTTGTATTGCACTGGGCAAATCTGCTGCAAAAGGTCTCTTTAAAGTGTTACAAAGCACAGATGTCACTTTAAGGATTAAGGTACAGCTGACCCAAGCTATGATATTTTTAGTCACCTCACATGCATGTGAAACCTGGACAATGAATGAGAAAGACCAAAGAACAATTGGTACCTTTGAATTATGGTGTTGAAGAAGAATATCAGATATACCTTGGACTGCCAGAAGAATGAACAAATCTATGTTGGAAGAAGTATAGCCAAAATTTTTTTTAGAAGTAAGGATGATGAGACTTCGTCTCAGGTACTTTGGACATATTATCAGAAGGGACTAGTCTGGAGAAGGAGATTATCTTTGTAAAGTAGTCATTGTTGTCGTTAGGCGTCTTTGAGTTGATTCTGATCCACAGTAACCCTATGTACAACAGAACAAAACAACGCCCCTTCCTACACCTTTCTCAGGATCATTGTTAAAAAGGAAGAGCCTCAATGAGATGGATTGACACAGTGGCTGCAACAGTGGGCTCAAACACAGCAAGAATTATGAGGATGGTGCCAGTCCAGGCATTTTTTTTGTTTTGTTGTACATGGGGTCCCTATGAGTTAGAAATGACTCAGAGGCAGTTAACAATAAGCACAAAAGTTTTTTTTTTTTTTTTTTACTATTTACTCTGAAATATAGGAAAGCCTGGTGGAGTAGCAAACAGTTCAAATCCACCAGGCGCTACTTGGAAGCTCTATGGGGGAGTTCTACTCTTTCCTATAGGGTCTCTATGAGTCAGAATCGACTCGATGGCACTGGGTTTGGTTTTTGGTTTTCTGAAATATAAGGAACTACAAACTTACAATCAGACATGCTTATAGAAAAGGATAACCCACTATTACTGGTAATTTCTTCTTCCAGATTGAAGACAAAATATTGGTCCCAAAATTCTTTAATCGCTTCAATTTAGAATTTTTACTCATAATTAATTTCAATAAATTATTTCAATGACCATACTCTGAACTGTATTATATCTATAAATTTTCAACTTCTGAAATTTTATGTGATGGTCCTCAAACACCTTTTGAGTTTTCTTATTCAGCATTCAGTTCTTCACAATGTATTTATATAGGTAATCACTACCAGCACTGCAGTGTTGGCTTACAAGAAGGAGTTCATTGGCTAACAAAATCATGTACCCTAGTATAACAATTTCTAATTCAGAATCTCAAACCGATGGCCAGAAGACCTAAATCCAGCCTAAAGATGTGTTTTAGACAAGGTTTTAAAATGAGCCAAGATTTACAAATAAGATTGCACATACCACTTCTAATTTTAAACTCCACTTAAAAACCACGGGAGATGGCGACACAGTGTGTGCCTCTTTAATAATGATCAGCTAAGCTTTAATGAAAAAGACCCTCCGTGGTGCAAACAATTAAATGCTCTACTGCTAGCCGAAAGTTTGGAAGTTTGAACCCATCCAGAGGCATTTGGGAAGGCAGTTCTCGTGATCTGGTTCCAAAAGATCATAGCCATTGAAAACCCTATGGCATAGAGTTCTACACTGATACACGTGGGATCATAATGAGTTGGAGTCAACTCAAAGGCAACTAACAACAACAGCCTTTAATTAATGTCCACCATGTGATAGGCGTTTTTCCAAGCGCTTGAAATGAATTAAAAAATATAATAGTCATAAAAGCACTATAAGGTTAGAAATACTATACTCTTCATTTCTACAGACAGTAACTGATTCAGAAGGGTTCAGTGGTTTGCCAAAGTTCACCACCTCGGTAAGTGACAGAGCTAGGCAGGCCAGAACGGCTGTCCGCATTCACAGTTCGTGCTCTCAATCAATGCACCGGGTGACTTCTCCGCAACAGCCACAGACAGGAACTAAGTAGTACTTAGGAGCACTGGGGGAGCAACGGTTAAAGTGTTTGTTAGCTAACTGAAAGGGCAGCAGTTCAAACTCACCAGTGGAGCTTCAGGAAAAAAGACCTGGAGATCTGCTCCTGTAAAGATTTTAGCCTAGAAAACCTGTGAGGTGGGCAATTCTACTCTGTCATATAGGGCTGTTATGACCTCGGGGGCTAACCAAAATGTTGGCAGTTTGCATCCACTAGCCGCTCCTTAGAAACCCTATGGGGCCGTTCTACTCTGTCTTATAGGGTCGATATGAATCGCAATTCACTTGATGACAATGGCTTTGGTTTTGAGCCAGAATTGACTTGCCGGCACACAACAGCAACAAAGTAGTATTTCCTACTTCCTTTAGATAGGTCATACCATCTACAGCACACACCCAAACCAAAAAGCAAACCCACCGCCACTGAATCGATTCTGACTCATAGAGACCCCCTGGGGCAGAGCAGAACTGCTTCACAGGGTTTTCAAGGTGCAGCTGGATTCAAACTGCCATCCTTTTGGTTGGCAGCCAGACTTTTAACCACTGTGCCACCAGCACACAACATTCCCCACCAATTCTCATTTTATTTCTCTCACAGCCTCAAGAGAAAGTCACTTGCATTTCTGCTGTTCCTATAGCAGAATATATATATACCTGTTTTGCCAAATGAATATGGGAAAATGAAAGGTATACCAAGAGAATGAGTGCAGTTCAAGAAAAATAACAGCTTATTTTTTATGGATGTGAAGAACTTTATTACTAATATATTAAGCAAAAAGCTGCTCTTCTTTGCTATTTTGTTAGAATGGTCACTGTTAACACTTGAGTTTGAAATCCTTCTTTCTCTCATTTTTCCCAATATTCTATTTTCTCATTTAGTCATTTTTTCTTTTCTTTTCTTTCACAAAGACTTCCAGTTCTAGGGTTTTTCCTTTAGCCATGATCCCTGGCCACTTTAGTTTTTATTAAAAAAACAAAACAAAACAAAGCACTCTTTGTCCTTAATGGTACAACACTTCCATACTTTATTTCAGTTGCTTCACCAGGCTAGCCTCTTCATGGTTAATCTGCATCTATGTCCCAAAATGTCAACCTAGAAGAAAACAATCTTTTTTTTTTAATCCACTGTAGGGTGACAAACACTGAAAGAACAAAAAGTACAATGTTATGTAAACACTTTCTTTCTTGATTTGTTGTTGTTGTTTTCCTTTGTTTTCCAGTGTCATTTATGTTCACAATACCTCTTTGGAATCTTTGTGCTTGTTTCTGGCTGGTGCTCTTCTGGCTGCTTTTCTTGTCGATGTGGCTTTGTGTCACTTGTGTCCTTACACTGTCTTCCAATGAAATTCATCCACTCAGTTGGCAAGAGTAGTACCTGATATTGATGATTTTAAAATTAGTTGAGACTTTTGTTTGAATTCCAAGAATCCTATCATTGTGTATATTATCCTTCCTTAGACATTCAAACCTAAACTTTTGCCTTTCCATTCATTCTTCCCTATCTCAAAAATATGAATTATTTTCATTGATTGAAAAATTCTGTGTGTCACTCCTTTAAGTACTTTCCATTTATTATCATATTTAATACCTGTAAAATACTATGAGGTTATTTTTTACTCTCTCCAAATATTAGATTTAAAAATATAGAACATGACACACAAAAAGGTTAAGTCATTCCACAGCTAAAAAGTAGCAGGGTTGGAATCCCAGACCTCAAGTTTCCCTAGCCCATATTTGTACCACTAGCTCTATTGCCTCTATTAACAACACCACGTTTAACTGTGCAATCGAGATACTGCACAGTTGTATTGGCTCTATATTGCATTGGCTCTTTACTCTGCCAAAACTAATTGGTGGCCAAGTCCTGCATTTGAATACCTCAAAGATTTTACTTTTATGATATCTTCTTAATAATTCTCAAACCATTCTGTCCTTATAATTCAAATTTTAGCCCGGACTTCTTTCAGTATCTCTCAGTGGGTTGCTATGTATACTGAATTGGTGTCATTGTCTGTAGTCTTCTCACCTTCCGTTCTTCTTTCAAACTTCTGATAGGGTGATCTTTCAAATATGCAAATCTCATCATGATGTCCACCTGCTTAAATATTTTGTGGCTGTCCATGACCTACAGAATAAATGTCATATCTCAACTCTGTTATACTCAGCTGTGGCTATAGCAGAGCTCAGCTACTATGTCTAAAACTGATTAGCATAAAATAGAATCCTTAAAATATAGAACCTTGTCTCAATTTTGCAGAGTTCCTTGAAATTCTAACAGCTTCTCATTGTTTGCTCCTCTTATAAAAACTTATGAAAATTCTAAAATTTTAGGTATATAGTCATAATGGTATATAAGCATCTTCCTTGCAGAATTCTTTCGACTTCCTTACAAAGAATTTAAATACCTATGGATTCTTTCTATATATTAAATAGTAGTGGTTTTTAGCATAAAAATAATAAAATATTTAACATTGTTGTATGGGAGATTACCCTGTTGCTTAGAAGCCATCTCAGAAAAATTGTATGTATTCGTTCGTTACCTTCCTTGATCAAACACTTTGGACTTTTAGAAGTTGGGATTAAAACATACTTTCTTGACAGGCAAAATTCTTTTTAGTTAGGATTTGATGACTTTACAGTTTCAAGCCCATATGCACGTATGTGGGTAGCAGAGTATGATGGTTAATTTTATATGTCAACTTGGCCAGGATGTGGTGCCCAGTTGTTTGGTCAAACATTAGTATAAATGTTGCTGTGAAGGTATTTTGCAGATGTTATTAACATTTACACTCGGTTGACTCAAAGTAAAGGAGATTACCCTAGATAATCAGCCTCATTAAATCAATTATAAGCCTTAAGGGAAAAAATTAGGCTTCTGAGAGGTGAAGAAATTTTGCCTTAAGACTGTAACATAGATATTCTACAGGGGTTTCCATTTTGTGGCCAGGATTACTGATTCAGAAATGACAGCCCTTGCAATCTGTATGAGTCAGCTCTTTAAATCTCTCTCTCCGTATATACAGTTAGAGAAAGAGAGATAGACCACATCTACATCTGTATCTTCTTTTGGTTCTGTTTCTCTGGAGAGCCTTAACTAATACACTGAGGAAACAGAAGCATGCTTACATCTAGGTTTGCATGTGCATTGCTTGTGTATCTGTCAATCCTGCTTGTGACTCTTTAGTCAGAATTGGTTGGTCATAGTTCTCAAAAGAGAAACCAGAATATTATAAAAAAGCCCTTGCTAGGGCCTCTCATCCAGCCAGACAAACCATTCTCACACTTGTTCACAAGATCCGCTGCAACCTGATTTTACCGTTTTATTCCTGTGAACTCTGGTTTTATAACCCGGCCTCTGAGAATTTATCTCACACACATCTCTGGATTTAATCAGCAGGCATGAATAATCTATTCCAGGCCTCTCACCTCGTTTCCCTCTCTATGCTCTTCTTATTTTGTGTTCCTATAAGACTGGGATATTTTGTTTGCTACCCATTCCCCTAGCCTAGAAGAAGTCCTGGAGAAAAGGCGGCACTTAATAAATATTTTTGAATGAGCGAGTGAATGAAATTCCTGAAGTCTGAAAACAGATATACTCTCTCCATTACTGGCAGCCCTTTAGGGCCCAAACCACATGAGATACTACTCCTGGGTTTCCCACTAGGAGTTAAGGATTAACAAACACTTTGCTCTGCTTCAAGGGTATCAGACATTTGTTTCACACACTTGTGTTGTTTTCTTGAAAACCTAAGAAATGTAAGATATCAATTTTATTGTTAAGCATGAATACTTATATGAAGACTGTTCCCCAATGTATAAATTTCATTTGTATTTTTTAAGAGGGATTCTGAACTTTGGGCTTCCCTAAGTGTGCTAATTCTTATAACTGATGTGACCATTGCAGTGACCCTGGCTGTGTATATATATGAAATTGTTATGCATATATTACTCCTAAGGAGCATGAGGTTAGAAGTAAGGAAAGATTTTGGACCCTGCCCCTTTGTACCTAAGCTGCCTGCCGCAGACTGCTACAAATGCCTCTGTTGGAGACAACATCTGATATTGTCCTCCTGTTAAAGCTGGGGTTCCTGACCAATATCCTTCTGTGTAACTGCCCATCATAGTTTTATGGCCCCAAGAAAACCCCTTTGTGGGCATTGCATAAACATACAGACTGTTTAAAAAATCAGTTTCAAATTAATTTGAAAAATCAAATAGAATATTTGAATATCGAATTGAAATGCTTTGCTAGAAATTATATAGTACTCTTGAAGAGTCATCAGAAATGATGTAACTCAACCTATTCAAAAAATTTTTTATGAAGTATTCAAATTATGTATATATAATTTGACAATTCATTGTGGTACCACCAAATTACCACATTGAAGAGTCAGTTTGATGTAATCAGATCTCAAGAAAGGAAACTTTGGGAAAGTCCCTTAACTTCTCTGACTGGCAGTTACTGCTTGCATAGAATTAGTATGATAAATTATGTCTAATCTATTTTTGAAATGTAATATAACTAAAAGTGATTTGTAAATTGTAAAATGTTAAATAAGTATTGAAATATTATTACTAACTGTTAACAATGGAGCATCCAAATAAAACAACTCTGGGAAAAATACTTAAAACTCTGATATGAAGTATTAAAAAAAAAAAATTGCCGTCGACCCAATTCCAACTCATAGCAACCCTATAAGACGTAGTAGAACTGTCCCATAGAGTTTCCAAGGAGCTCCTGGTGGATTCAAACTCCTGACCTTTTGGTTAGCAGCTGTAGCACTTAACCACTATGCCACCAGGGTTTTTGACGGGAAGTATATACGCACTTAATTAAGTGGTATGTTTTTGTATTTCCCCTGTTACATGATGAGTTATGCATTGCATTGGCAAAATTGACAAATTTCTTTGGTTTAATGGATTCTATATTTTTTAACTCCTTTATTTTAGTGACTCAATTTTAATAGACACAAAATTTGAAATAGGCCCTGAATTTGGATTAAGGTAATCCAGTTTTACTAATACTCCCAGGAATTTTTGAAAGCAAAAACAAAAACACGGTCTCTTTGGAGGAAGACAATAGCATCTTAGTCCTCTATTTCCGCAAGTATTCTTACAAATTCAACATCTAACAAAACTCAAACATAATCAAAAAAGAGAAGGAAGGTATGAACACAAGTTAGCAGAAATATTATACAAAGAAACAAACCTTAGCTCAGGACTAGTAAACAATACAGTCAATGTGCTAAACAATAGAGCTGCCAACCTAGTATTTTATACCCAGTAAAATTATACTTTAAGTAAATAGGTGGGGGAGGGAGGTCTTTACATATGCAGTAAGGATTAATGAGCAAAGGAATATTAAATATGTGAGTGATTGTAACTTAGCATTGATTGCATAAAAGAATAATGATGCTTTGCTGTGGGTATAAAATTTCTTATATTCTATTTCATTTGTTTTTATTATAATTCCACCAGATATTTATATGCCATTTATATATGATAGGCAATGTTGAAGCAATCTTCAAATTTAAATTATTTAAAAAAAAAAAATTAGTAATTATAACCAAAAAAAATCCCATTGCTTTCAAGTTGATACTGACTCATAGTGACTCTATAGGACAGAGTAGAACTGCCCAATAGGATTTCCAAAGCTGTAAATCTTTATAGAAGCAGAATGCTGCATCATTCCCCCGTGAAGTGGCTGACAAGTTCAAACTGCCGACATTTTGGTTAGCAACAAAGTGCGTCAACCACCGTGCCACCAGGGATCCTTCAATTATAATTAATAACTATAATTAAAGGATATGGAAACAATAATGCATACGTAAATAGATGGTAGAAGGTAATGAATTATTTCATGTTTCTTTCACTGCCCAAAATTGAAGTAACAAGTAACATTTGACTTAGGAAGTCAATAAGGCAAATTAAAAGTTCAAGGGAATTTAATATAAGAAAATGAAAGGTGTGTACAACTTTGAAACAATTAGAGGAGGAAAATGGAAAGATGAATAAACATCCTATAATTCCACAATGAAAAAAAAAAATGAGGCAATGAAAAACAAATATTAAATTATTAAAAAAATAACTATAGAGAAGTTATAAATGAATATCACAAATTAAATTGATAGATTTAAAACCAAATGGCTTAATAATTTTTTTAAATGTTCATGATCTAAATGTTCCAACTGAAAAACAAAAGTTGACAAGCTGTATTAAAGAAAACTCAAATTACATATGTTTACAATAATCTTGTCTAAATTATAAGAATTCAGAAAGAATAAAAACAATGAGTAGTGGTATAACATATCATTGCATACTTTTTAAGGCATAAATCATTATTATTAAAAGGTCTTTTTTTTTTAATGTGATAAAAAGTTCAATGTACCTAATAATAAGACTTCAAAATAAATAAAACCCTGACAGAATTATAAGAGAAATAGTAAATATTTAGGTGTAGCAGCAGTTAACTCGATTCTCTAAATAAAAACCCAAGACACATTGCCATGGAGCTGATTCCAACTCATAGTGACACTCTAAGACAGAGTAGAACTGTCCCATGGGGTTTCCAAGAGTGCCTGGTGGATTCGAACTGCCCGCATCTTGGTTAGCAGCCAAACGCTTAACCACTACACCACCAAGATGTCCCTCCTCTAAATAGGTACTGGAAAAAACAAACAAACAAACAAACAAAAGTCATTTCAGAGGAAGATTTCTAAAACATTGCTATGAAGTCGTGACTACTGTGTTTTTATAACCCTACGACCTAACAGTTATAGAATGTACATTATTTTCGAACATACATAGGACATTTACCAATAAAATAAAATAAATGGCTTTGTTATACAGAACATGTTCTATGATTACATATTTTTGGATGTAAGAAAATTCATTTCAAAAGTACATAAATAATGGATCAGAAAAAGCACAGTGGAAATTAGGGAATAGCTTAACTAAATACTTAGAAAGTACTACAAGTCAAATGTGGCATACAACTAAAACTGTGCCCCAATTAAAATATATAGCCTCATATTCATTTTTAATACAGAAAGAAAAAGGCTGAAAATTAATGGGGCAAGCCATTATCTGAAAAAAAAAGAGAAAAAATAGGAAAACAACCTCCAAACAGAAAACATAAAGAACAGAAAAACAATAAAAGCATAAAACATACAAGAGCAAAAACAAAGCCTAAGATGGTGCTCTTAAAGAGTATTTAAAAAAAAAAAATCTGGCAAGACAGATGAGAAAAATGATGTATATCAAGAATAAAATCGAGACATCACTGTGTATTCTATAAACATTACAAAGATATGAGAAGATATGATGAAAAATATCAATATATTTTAAAAATTAAATGTGGTAGAAAGAATTAAAACATGTAATTTACTAAAACCTATTAAGGAAGAATTGGAATACATCCCCTATTGAATTCTCACATTTAAGAAAGTAATAATTCCTCTTTTATATAAGCTCTCTCAGAGATTGCTATCACATGCCTGTCAGTTTGTTATATTCTGGTGGCTTGTGTGTTGAGGTGATGCTGGAAGCTATGCCACTGATATTTCAAATACCAGTAGGGCCACCCATGGTGGAGAGGTTTCACTAGAGGTTCCAGACTAAGACAGACTAGGAAGAAGAACCTGGCAATCTATTTCCAAGAACAATTAGGCAGTAAAATGCTTATGGATAGCAAGGGAATATTGTCTGATATAGTACTGAAGAGGAGCCCCTCAGGCTGGAAGGCACTCGGCAATGGGCTGAAAGGTAGCAATGATGGTGAAGATGGGGCAGATTGCGGCAACGTTTCTTTCTGCTACACATAGGTTCACTATGAGTCAGAGCTGACTCAACAGCACCTTACAACATAAAAGCAACAACTCAGACCACAGAAAGGGAAAATTTACCAATCCATTATAAGACACTAGAATAATGATGATGCTTAAAAAAAGAAGAAGAGTGGCATAAAAAAGTAGCTACAGGCTGTTAAGGACTGAATCATATTCCCCAAAATCTGTATTGAAGTTCTGACCCCTGTACCTGTAGTTATGACCCTCCCTGGAAATTGTTATGTTAATGAGGTCATAGCAGAGTAAGGTAGGTCCTAAACCTAATCACTAATAAAAAAAAAAAATGAAGAGGCCAAAATAGACACAGAGATACGTGCAGGAGGAGACGCTATGTGAAGACTGTTGCAGATGAACCTACATGCCAAGGAATGCCAAGCAACTCCCAGGGACTAACAAGATGGAAGGATCCTTCCCTACAGCCCATGCTCTGGTTTAGACTTTTAGCCTCCAAAACTGTGAGACAATAAATTTCTGTTCTTTAAAGCTACCCACTCTTCATTGTTTGTACAGCGGCATTAGGAAACTAAGACCAGGTCAACCCATTCATTAACATGGGTGTAATATGCTATGAGTAGGCAAATGTTTTTTTGTTTTTTGTTTAATATGGTATTAAAGCGCCCAAACCAAAAGACATCAAATGAATAGTACCAAGCAGAGCTTATCTAGCAATGCAGATGTAGTCTAACATCTGAAAATAAATTAGTATATTTTAACATTTATTCTTGCTAAGGAAAATTTGAGAGTAAATCTTTTATTTCTTATGGGATATATTTTATTTTAATTCTTATTTGTTGTTTTTTTCTCCGAAAATGTTCGTTTATTTTTCTGTGTTTGTTTTCTTTTCTTTATCCTCCTGTTCTAGAAGTTTACTACAATGTGCCTGGATGTGATTTATTTTTCTTTACTTCACCTTGATTTAGCTACCAGGACGCATTATGACTCCCACTTGTAGATCTCTTATTCCAATGTTCTCTCCTACTTGAGGCTCTCCAATGGCTTCCTTCTCACCTGGAGTCATTTCCAAGTATTTCATAACCTTACATGGGTTTCCTCCTACTAAGGCTCACACCTCATTTCCTACCATACTCCCTTGGGTTACTCAGCTCCAGCAAACTAATCTCCCTGCTTGTCCTTGTTCTAGAGTTTTTCACATGAATTCTAGAGTTGTTCACATGATGTTCATTTTACCTCTAACCCTTCCTCTTGGACTGTCACCTCCTCACTCCCCATTGTCTTAATTTTCATTTCTGTGTCATTATTTTTCTTCATAGTTATTATCACCTGACTTATTACATATTTATTAATTTTATTTTATTATTATTGGTCTTGTGAGGAAACCCTGGTGGCATAGTGGCTAAGATCTATGGCTACTAACCAAAAGGTCACCGGTTCGAATCTACCTGGTGCTCCTTGGAAACCATATGGGGCAATTCTACTCTGTCCTATAGGGTAGCTAGGAATTGGAATTCACTCGAAGACAATGGGTTTGTTTTTTGTTTTTAGTCTCCTCTCCAAAAATGACTTAACTACTATCGTGACATTTTGTTGTTGTTGTTTTTAAACTCATTACTATATCTAAGATCTCAGCGTCTGACAAAGAATAGAAACTCAACATATATTTCTTGGCTTTTAGTTCTGAATAATCATGTCTAGTTTAGATTGCACAAAGTTTTCTCTATAATTTTGGAATAATTTCCTATACCACATACTCTTTGCTGAAATTTCTACAGAGGGCTTTTGAACCTAATCTAGCTCACTACTAACTTGCTCTTGATCCTTTTCTATTATGCTATTCATTCTGCTGAATCACTTTTTTTTCTTAATTCTTTGATCATAATTTTAATTTCCACAAGTTTTAGTTAACTTTTATTGTTTGTGATTCACCTTCAGCCAAAGAGCAACAGCTAAATAGCAAATCTTGTGCTAGAACTCAAAAAAACTTTTCCAATCCAAGCCCAGTATTCTTGCCATCATTTTAAACCTGTAAAATATAATTCTCTATTATTCAATAGAATAAACAAAGGGAATAACTTTTCTTCCTATTGTCACATTTCCTTTTTTCCTCAAAAAAGAGACCAGTAGTTGTAGGGAGGTGGTCTAAGCGTAGAAGTGTAGCTTACAGGAGAGGCTGCTACAAGTTCTTCTGGAAAAATTAAGTATGAGGATTTCAGGTACACAGTTTACAAAAGGATTTCATAACTTCCTCCCTTAAGGAACCCTGAAAACATACGTTACGAGTCTCCCACTATCCTTCCCAACTTAATAGTTTATGAATGTTCTCAGTGTATGCAGATGTGGAGGTAAGGTAGTCTCCCTACATTATTCGAATACTTGACTCTTAACATGTCTCAGCAAACATCTTCTGTGAATTGATTTCCTACCTTCATGGAAAGTTGTATCATGAACAGTTTTGAGGCCTTATCAATACACATCTGATTTCTCTCAGAAATAAAGCATACCAGGTTAGACATTTACTGCCACCAATTTTTGTTTTCCCCTTATGTGTGTAAGAAAACTAAGTTGTCTCTATACTTTATTTTTTATATTGTAGTTCATTCTTTCAGAATTGGAGAAGCTTTTGCTAAGCTCATTGAGGCTTACAATTTGTGAAAACCAGACGACAAATAAGTAATTATTTAAATTACAATCTCAATACATACATCAATAAAAGCATATTAATTTTATCATTTAATTATCAAATAAATATTTATTTTGCATCCACGCACAGTTCAATGTGTTAGGTATGCAACAGCTAACAGCACTAAGTTCCTGCTCTGAAGAAATTTGCTGTATAGAAGATGAAACAGGCAAGAAAGCAAGTAATTACAACACAATTTGATAACTGCTACTATAGGGATAAATGCAGGCTCTGGTAGTAATAGGAGAGGCACCCTAAGTAGGCTTAGAAAAATAAGAAAAAGCGTTCCTAAGAAACTAATATGTAAGAATAAATCTGAACTAGGTAAGAGTTATACAAGAAGGAAGGACTTGCAAATAGAGGACTATCATATTGAAACATGGGGTGTGAAAGATATTGTGTTGAATTTGTGGAATTGCAAATCATCAAGCAAGGCAAGAGGTAGAGTGAGGAGATGAAAGACAGTTAAAGCTAGGGTTGCAAACATAAACCAAAAAATGAATTTTTATACCAATTTATTGAGTCAAGTCTCTAAACTAGAAATAATGCAAAAATCATTCACATTTTTTTATGCTTTGGAGTCACACAATCGAACCTGAAATTTTGAGTGACCACAATAGGTATAATGTGGAAACATCTTGAAGGTGAGGCAGCCCGCAAGCAGAAAGACCACATTGGAGACTCCTGTAGTAATTCAAGTCAGATTTGACTATGGGCTAAAATTATTCAGTGGAAACAAGAGAGAAAGAATAGGGAGAGGAAGAAGGAGTGAGCAAGAGAGAGCAAGAGCGAGAGACAGAGAGTTGAGAAAAGACGTAGGGCCATGAGATTTGATGACCGACCACCAATGCAAGTTAGAATTTGGATAAAGCTTCTAGTATACTGGACCAACTACAGTGAGGTGTAGTCAAGAAGAAAGTCTGGAACAGATGTTAAAATCACTGCAAAGACATCAAGAACGTAAGGTTTTTCTTCTCTTGGACTAAAGCTGAAAATATGACAAAAAAGAACAAGAGCAAAAGTGCAAAATAGCTAATCACCCAAATGTCTGTCCTAAATAAAGGCTATCATTCAAATGCCTGACATGACAGGAAAAGAGCCTTGTTTTGTGGGAGTCTTCATAGTTCCCATGAGGTACTCTCAGGCAGTTACCAAAACCGATTGCCATAGCTGGCCTTGAATTCTCCCTAATGGATGCCATTCAGTCACTGTTCTCTGATCATTCTGACAGAAAATTGAAATCTGAAGAGACCTTGTTTGTTTGTCCTTTAATATCCAGGGGAAAAGAGTGCTCCATGTTCCATCATTGAATCATCCTTATTTTAATCAGTATATTTTACATAAGCTAAAAAAGAAATTGATTGAAACTATTACTTTGCTGGCAAACAGGTTTTTTTTTTTTTTTTTTTTTTTTTTGCACAGGCAAAGCGTCTACCTTTGTAGTACCTGCACATTGTATTGATTCAAACAGCATACCTCTCAACCTGAAGCAATTCAGATGTCATTTGAGGAGATTTGAAACTCCCCCCACTTTGAGTGTGTTGTTGTTGTGTGCTGTCAAGTTGATTTTTGACCCATATTGACACAATGTGATTGAGTAGAACTGCCTGGTAATGTTATTAAGGCTGCAATCTTTATGGGAGCAGATTGCCAGGCCTTTCTCCCATGGAGACGCTGGGTGGGTTAGAACTGACAACCTTTTGGTTAGCGGCCAAGTGTTTAACAGTTGGGCCACCAAGGCTCCTTACTTTAAGTATAAAGTGGCATAAATCTCTCTTTCTCCCTCTCACCCCCCATTATATATAAGGACACCTTTAGTAGTTGATAAAGTATTTTTACCTTTTTAAAAAAAGAGTTTTTTTCTTTTTTTAATCTCCTTAGCAACAAAGAGCTAAGTGACTTATGATTCTGGATCCTGAGTAATGGAAATTTGTTCTTGGACAGTGCAACTATTTTGGATTTTTTAAGTGGCTGAAGAAAGAATAAACCAAGTAACACCTTTGTAATGAGTGTTTAGCAATAAGAAGTAAAAACAAGATATTTTTGTCCTGAATTCTAAATTAGAGTATTGATCCATAACTTGACAAATCACTAGCCAGCTCCCTATTATTAAAATCCAGGAAGCAAAGCACAGTGCTGAAATAATGCAACAGCAACATGGGTGACTTTCTAAACCTTTTAAGTTGTAAGACAGCCTGCTGTAAAAAAGGTTTGGATGCAGAGAGAAGACAGGGAGAATGTGTCCAATTCAGCTTTCAGGACCATCACAAATTTCCGGAAGCCATAAATTGTGCTCTTAGGAGAAAAAAGGAAGAAAAATATTACTATGCAGGTCTCACTCGACATTAGGAATAGGGGAGTGAGATGATATTGTGAGTGTTGGGTCTTAACCTGGTTCTCCACTATTTAACGTATTACAAAAACCGACTTTTTTTTTTTTTCTTTTCTTTGCGTTCTGATTTTAACTGGTCATTAATTGTTAAATTATGAATGTGCTTTCAATATAACTTCCAAAGGATGATAGTTTTTTTTAAATTAGAATTACTATTATTTCTAATACAGTCATACATAACGTAGTCAGTTTTTTCAACATGTCCTTTGAAGTAATAATATTATATACTACATATTTAGATTATTATGTCTTCTTTATGAATTGATCACTTTACCATTATAAAATATACCTTTTTATAACCAACAATAATCCTTGTCCTGAATCCTGCCCTTTATGATAATATTATAAGATGCCTTGTATTATTATACTATTATAAGTTTTTTAGGTGCCCCTGAGACAGTGCCTACTCTTAGCTACCCTATGTACAACAGAACTAAACACTGCCCGGTCCTGCACCATCCTCATGGTATTTGCTATGTTTGAGCCCATTGTTGCAGCAACTGTCTCCTTTTTTGCTGACCCTCTACCTCACTAAGCATGATATTCTGTTCCAGGGACTAGTCCCTTCTAGTAACTTGTCCTAAGTACATGAGATGAAGTTTCACAATCCTTACTTCCAAGAAGCATGATGGCTGTACTTCTTCCAAGACATTCTTCTGGCAACACCATAATTCAAAGGCATCAATTCTACTTCGGTCTTCCTTATTCATTGTACCACTTTGACAGATAATGAGGTGATTGAAAATATCGTGGCTTGCATCAAGCACACTTTAGTCCTGAAAGTGACATCTTTACTTCCTAACACTTTAAAGAGGTCTTTTGCAACAGATTTTCCCAATGCAATACACTATTTGATTTCTTCACTGCTGCTTCCACAGGTGTTGATTATTGATCCAAGTAAAATGAAATCCTTGACAACTTCAAACTTTTCTCCATTTAGTCTTTAATTTGCATCAGTAAATGTTTAAGTCCTCTCGGTTTTCATCAGAAAAGGGTGTGTCATCTGCATATCACAGGCTGTTAAAGAATCTTTCACCAATCCTGATACCGTGCTCTTCTTCATATAGTCTAGCTTCCCGAATCATTTGCTCAACGTAGATTGAATAAGTATGGTGAAATGATACAACCTTGACACACACCATTCCTGATTTTAAACCATACATTATCCCCTTGTTCTGTTTAAATGACTGCCTCCTGGTCTATGTACAGGTTTCTTTTTTTTTTTTTTTAAATAATATTTATTGTGCTTTAAGTGAAAGTTTACAAATCAAGTCAGTCTGTCCCATATAAGCTTATATACACCTTACCACATACTCCCACTTACTCTCCCCCTAATGAGTCAGCCTGCTCCCTCCTTCCAGTCTCTCCTTTCGTGATCGTTTTGCCAGTTTCTAACCCCCTCTACCCTCCCATCTCCCCTAAAGAAAGGAGATGCCAACACAGTCTAAAGTGTCCACTTGATACATGTAGCTCACTCTTCATCAGCATCTCTCTCCAACCCATTGTCCAGTCCCTTCCATGTCTGAGAAGTAGTCTTTGGGAATGGTTCCTGTCCTGGGCCAACAGAAGGTTTGGGGACCATGACCGCCAGGATTCTTCTAGTCTCAGTCAGACCATTAAGTATGGCCTTCTTATGAGAATTTGGGATCTGCATCCCACTGTTCTCCTGCTCCCTCGGGGGTTCTCTGTTGTGCTCCCTGTCAGGGCAGTCATCAGTTGTGGCCGGGCACCATCCAGTTCTTCTGGTCTCAGGATGATGTAAGTCTCTAGTTCATGTGGCTCTTTCTGTCTCGGGCTCATAGTTATCGTGTGACCTTGGTGTTCTTCATTCTCCTTTGATCCAGATGGGTTGAGACCAATTGCTGCATCTTAGATGGCTGCTTGTTAACATTTAAGACCCCAGAAGCCACACTTCAAAGTGGGATGCAGAATGTTTTCATAATAGAGTTTATTATGCCAATTGACTTAGAAGTCCCCTTAAGCCATAGTCCCCAAACCCCCGCCCTTGCTCCGCGGGCCTTCAAAGCATTCAGTTTATCCCGGAAACTTCTTTGCTTTTGGTCCAGTCCAGTTAAGCTGACCTTCCCTGTATTGAGTATTGTCCTTCCCTTCACCTAAAGTAGTTCTTATCTACTAACTAATCAGTAAATAACCCTCTCCCACCCTCCCTCCCTTCCCCCTCTCTTGACCACAAAAGAATGTGTTCTCCTCAGTTTACACTATTTCTCAAGAACTTAAAATAGTGGTCTTATACAGTATTTGTCCTTTTGAATCTGTTTTTTAATTTCACTCAGCATAATGTCTTCCAGGTTCCTCCATGTTATGAAATGTTTCACAGATTCGTCACTGTTCTTTATCGATGCGTAGTATTCCATTGTGTGAATATACCATAATTTATTTAAGCATTCATACTTCGATGGACACCTTGGTTGCTTCCAGCTTTTTACTACCGTAAACAGTGCTGCAATAAACATGGGTGTGCATATATCTGTTTGTGTGAAGGCTCTTATTTCTCTAGGGTATATTCCGAGGAGTGGGATTTCTGGGTTGTATGGTAGTTCTCTTTCTAACTTTTTAAGAAAACGCCAGATAGATTTCCAAAGTGGTTGTACTATTTGACATTCCCACCAGCAGTGTATAAGAGTTCCAATCTCTCCGCAGCCCCTCCAACATTTATTATTTTGTGTTTTTTGGATTAATGCCAGCCTTGTTGGAGTGAGATGGAATCTCATTGTAGTTTTAATTTGCATTTCTCTAATGGCTAATGATCGAGAGCATTTTCTCATGTGTCTGTTAGCTGCCTGAATATCTTCTTTAGTGAAGTGCGTGTTCATATCCTTTGCCCACTTTTTGATTGGGTTGTTTATCTTTTTGTGGTTGAGTTTTAACAGAATCACTTAGATTTTAGAGATCAGGTGCTGGTCAGAGTTGTCATAGCTGAAAATTTTTTCCCAATCTGTAGGTGGTCCTTTTACTCTTTTGGTGAAGTCTTTAGATGAGTATAGGTGTTTGATTTTTTAGGAGCTCCCAGTTATCTGGTTTCTCTTCTTCATTTTTGGTAATGTTTTGTATTCTGTTTATGCCTTGTATTAGGGCTCCTAACGTTGTCCCTATTTTTTCTTCCATGATCTTTATCGTTTTAGTCTTTATGTTTAGGTCTTTGAACCACTTGGAGTTAGTTTTTCTGCATGGTTTGAGGTATGGGTCCTGTTTCATTTTTTTACAAATGAATACCCAGTTATGCCAGCACCATTTGTTAAAAAGACTATCTTTTCCCCAATTAACTGACACTGGGCCTTTGTCAAATATCAGCTGCTCACATGTGGATGGATTTATATCTGGGTTCTCAATTCTGTTCCATTGGTCTATGTGCCTGTTGTTGTACCAATACCAGGCTATTTTGACTACTGTGGCTGTGTAATATGTTCTAAAATCAGGTAGAGGGAGGCCTCCCACTTTCTTCTTCTTTTTCAGTAATGCTTTACTTATCCGGGGCTTCTTCCCTTTCCATGTGAAGTTAGTGATTTGTTTCTCCATCAAATTAAAAAATGTCATTGGAATTTGGATCGGAAGTGCATTGTATGTATAGATGGCTTTTGGTAGAATAGACATTTTTACTATGTTAAGTCTTCCTATCCATGAGCAAGGTATGTTTTTCCACTTATGTAGGTCTCTTTTAGTTTCTTGCACTAGTACTTTGTAGTTTTCTTTGTATAGGTCTTTTACATCTTTGGTAAGATTTATTCCTAAGTATTTTATCTTCTTGGGGGCTACTGTGAACGATATTGATTTGGTGATTTCCACTTCGATGTTCTTTTTTGTTGATGTAGAGGAATCCAAGTGATTTTTGTATGTTTATCTTATAACTTGAGACTCTGCCAAACTCTTCTATTAGTTTCAGTAGTTTTCTGGAGGATTTCTTAGGATTTTCTGTGTATAAGATCATGTCATCTGCAAATAGAGATAATTTTACTTCTTCCTTGCCAATCCAGATTCTCTTTATTTCTTTGTCTAGCCTAATTGCTCTGGCTAGGACCTTTAGCACAATGTTGAATAAGAGCAGTGATAAAGGGCATCCTTGTCTGGTTCCTGTTCTCAAGGGAAATGCTTTCAGGCTCTCTCCATTTAGAGTGATGTTGGCTATTGGCTTTGTATAAATGCCCTTTATTATGTTGAGGAATTTTCCTTCAATTCCTATTTTCCTGAGAGTTTTTATCATAAATGGGTATTGGACTTTGTCAAATGCCTTTTCTGCATCAATTGATAAGATCATGTGGTTTTTGTCTTTTGTTTTATTTATATGGTGGATTACATTAATGGTTTTTCTAATATTAAACCAGCCTTGCATACCTGGTATAAATCCCACTTGGTCGTGGTGGATTATTTTTTTGATATGTTGTTGAATTCTATTGGCTAGGATTTTGTTGAGGATTTTTGCATCTATGTTCATGAGGGATATAGGTCTGTAATTTTCTCTTTTTTAATGTCTTTACCTGGTTTTGGTATCAGGGAGATGGTGGCTTCATACAATGAGTTAGGTAGTATTCCATCATTTTCTATGCTTTGAAATACCTTTAGTAGTAGTGGTGTTAACTCTTCTCTGAAAGCTTGGTGGAACTCTGCGGTGAAGCCGTCCAGGCCAGGGCTTTTTTTTGTTGGGAGTTTTTTGATTACCTTATTAATCTCTTTTTTTGTTATGGGTCTATTTAGTTGTTCTACTTCTGATTGTGTTAATTTAGGTAGGTAGTGTTTTTCTAGGAATTCATCCATTTCTTCTAGATTTGCAAATTTGTTAGAGTACAATTTTTTGTAATAACTGATGTGATTCTTTTAATTTCAGTTGGGGCTTTTGTGATATGGCCCATCTCGTTTCTTATTTGGGTTATTTGTTTCCGTTCCTGTATTTCTTTAGTCAGTCTGGCCAATGGTTTATCAATTTTGTTAATTTTTTGAAAGAACCAGCTTTTGGCTTTGTTAATTCTTTCAATTGTTTTTCTGTTCTCTAATTCATTTAGTTCAGCTCTAATTTTTATTATTTGTTTTCTTCTGGTGCCTGATGGATTCTTTTATTGCTCACTTTCTATTTGTTCAAGTTGTAGGGACAGTTCTCTGATTTTGGCTCTTTCTTCTTTTCATATGTGTGCATTTATTGATGTAAATTGACCTCTGAGCACTGCTTTTGCTGTGTCCCAGAGGTTTTGATAGGAAGTGTTTTCATTCTCGTTGCATTCTATGAATTTCTTTATTCCCTCCTTAATGTCTTCTATAACCCAGTCTTTTTTGAGCAGGGTATTGTTCAGTTTCCAATTATTTGATTTCTTTTCTCTGATTTTTCTGTTATTGATTTCCACTTTTATGGCCTTGTGGTCTGAGAAGATGCATTGTAATATTTCGATGTTTTGTATTCTGCGAAGGTTTGTTCTATGACCTAATATGTGGTCTATTCTAGAGAATGTTCTGTGTGCACTAGAAAAAGAAAAGTATACTTTGCAGCTGTTGGGTGGAGTGTTCTGTATAGGTCTATGAGGTCAAGTTGGTTGATTGTAGCAATTAGGTCTTCCGTTTCTCTATTGAGCTTCTTACTGGGAGCCCTGTCCTTCTCTGAAAGTGGTGTGTTGAAGTCTCCTACTATAATTGTGGAGGTGTCTATCTCACTTTTCAGTTCTGTTAAAGTTTGTTTTATGTATCTTGCAGCCTTGTCATTCGGTGCATAAATATTTAATATGGTTATATCTTCCTGATCAATTGTCCCTTTAATCATTATGTAGTGTCCTTCTTTATCCTTTGTGGTGGGTTTAACTTTGAAGTCTATTTTGAAAGAAATTAATTTTGCTACTCCTGCTCTTTTTGATTGTTGTTTGCTTGATATATTCTTTTCCATCCTTTGAGTTTTAGTTTGTTTGTGTCTCTTTTAGGTGGTATATGGACGGATCGTGTTACTTTATCCAGTCTGAGACTCTCTGTCTCTTTATTGGTGCATTTAGTCCATTTACATTCAGTTTAATTATAGATAAGTATTTTTTTTATGTGTTCAGTCCTGTCATTGTGATGTCTTTTTGTGTGTGTTGCTGAGAATTTCATTTTTCTACTTACTTTTTTGTGCTGAGATGTTTTTCTTTGTAAATTGTGTGTTCCTCATTTTCATAGTAGTAAAATTTATGTTTGCTGAGTTATGTTTTTCTTGGTTTTTATTTTGAGTTATGGAATTGTTAGATCTCTTTGTGGTTACCTTAATATTTACTCCCATTTTTCTAAGTAAAAACCTAACTTGTATCATCCTATATCGCATTGTTTTCCTCTCCATATGGCAGTTGCATGCCTCTTGTATTTAGTCCCTCTTTTTGATTATTGTGATCTTTTACATAATGACTTCAATGATTCCCTGTTTTGAGCATTTTTTTCTTTTTAAAATTAATCTTAAGTAGTTTTTGTGATTTCCTTATTTGAGTTGATATCAGGATGTTCTGTGACCTTGTGTTGTGTTGGTATCCGATGTTATTGATTTTCTGACCAATTTCCTTTAGGATTTCTTGTAGCTTTGGTTTGGTTTTTGCAAATTTTCTAATCTTTTGTTAATCTGTAAATGTTTTTATTTCGCCTTCATATTTGAGAGAGAGTTTTGCTGGATATATGATCCTTGGCTGGCAGTTTTTCTCCTTCAGTGCTCTATATATGTCATCCCATTGCCTTCTTTACTGCATGGTTTCTGCTGAGTAGTCTGAGCTTATTCTTATTGATTCTCCTTTGTAGCAGACCTTTTTTTTTTTTATCCCTGGCTGCTTTTAAATTTTTCTCTTTATCTTTGGTTTTGGCAAGTTTGATGATAATATGTCTTGGTGATTTTCTTTTTGGATCAATCCTATATGGGGTTCGATGAGCATCTTGGATAGATATCCTTTTGTCTTTCATGATGTCAGGGAAGTTTTCTGCCAACAGATCTTCAACTATTCTCTCTGTATTTTCTGTTATCCCTCCTTGTTCTGGAACTCCAATCACAAGGAAGTTATTCTTCTTGATAGAGTCCCACATGATTCTTAGGGTTTCCTCATTTTTTTTAATTCTTTTATCTGATTTTTCTTCAACTATATTGGTGTCAATTGCTTTATCCTCCACTTCCCCCACTCTGCCTTCCAATTGCTCGATTCTGGTCCTCTGACTTCCTATTGAGTTGTCTAATTCTGTAATTTTACTGTTAATCTGTTGGATTTCTGAATGCTGTCTCTCTATGAATTCTTGTAGCTTATTAATTTTTTCACTACGTTCTTGAATAATCTTTTTGATTCCTCCAACTGCTTTATCAGTGTGTTCCTTGGCTTTTTCTGCAGATTGCCTTATTTCATTTTTGAGTTCATCTCTGATGTCTTGAAGCATTCTGTAAATTAGTTTTTTATATTCTGCATCTGGCAATTCCAGTATTGTATCTTCATTTGGGAAAGATCTTGATTCATTAATTTGGGGAATTGTAGAAGCAATCATGGTCTGCTTCTTTATGTGGTTTCATATCAACTGCTGTCTATGAGCCATCTATAAGATATTGTAATGATTTATTCTATATTTGCTCCCTGAGTCTTATCTTGTTTTGTTTTCTTTCAATATATGTAGATGGGGTACTAGATTGTGCTGTCTTGATTGTTGTAGCCTTTGAATCATTTATGTCCTCTTACCAGCTGGTTTGGGCTATTACCAGAAATATAAGCCTATGAGTCCATTCACTATTCTTGAGTAGAATCTGATTTTGGGTCACCAAATGTGTGGGGTAGCCTGTCACCTATTCACTTAGAGGAGTAGTGGTGGTAGTTGTGTGCACCAGATTCTAGTAGCAGCAGGGGGTCACATTCCGGGCGGGGGGCAGGATGCTGACAGGCTTCCCCCAAGTGCCAGTGAGGTAGGTGTGTCTCTATTCCTAAAGTACTTTGGTGGGTGGGCTCTGCAGCTGTACCTTAGGCACCCAATGCATGTACCTCTACAGATTGGTAGATGTCACTATCTTCAGACCCCTATGGCAAGAGGTTAGGTGGTTTGGGTGGAGCTTCAGCCCTCAGTTCCCCATTGTGGGTCAGTGAGGGCTCTATTTAATAGGTAGAGATATCAGACCTGGGAAACTTGTCTTTCCAGTAATCTGCTAAAATAATTACAGTCAGATCCCTATCAGAATTGTCTTTGCATTATAATAGCCACCTTGTTCCCTGTAGGGATGAAAGCCCAAGACTGTGGATCTCATATGCTTGGCTGGAGCTGGTTCTGTATTTTTAGTCCAATTTTGGGAACTCAGGGAAGGATTTTTGGTCCCTGAGTTTTTTGTAGCTGCTTCTCTCAGGCCAGGAGAATGGGTTAGGAAAAGAAAAAAAAAAAAAAGAAAAACGCAGAGCACTTCACTCTCTGGCCCGGGAAATTCCAATGTTAATGAAGCCACCTGGGAAGGGGAGGGGAAGGATCAGATAGATAGGAGTAGCACCCCGGAATATAGGCAAAGTAACTTATCTTGCTTGGTGAGGACTGTTTTATCTGAGATTCCCGAGGGGCATGTAGTCTGTGTGCTTGGCTGTGTCGAGATTGCCCCCGAGGGTCAGGCCCATGTCCTGTGCATGTGCTGTCTCAGAAGCCATGGTCAGTTCCTTTGCTCCCAGCCCAAAACCCAGCGCCATGGTTCCCCAGCTCGGACTCCGCACTCCAGGCTCCAAAACCAGTCACTGCCTGCCGGTGAATTCTCCTCCTGTCAGCCACGTCGCTGCACTGCCTGCGTGCACTTGCTGCGCTTCCCCCAAGGTCACTTCGGGGGGCTAGGGCTGCATCCCATGTTTCTACCATCTCAGGATGCCATGCTCAGCTCCTCTGCGCCCAGTCCAAAGCCCGGTGCCAAGATTTTCTGACTGGGACACTGGCTCCAGGCTCCAAAAACGGTCGCTGCTTCCCCGTGGTTGCTCATTTGTTCTCTCTTTAGCCGCATCAGTGTGCAGCCTGCTTGAGCTGGCTGAGTCTTTATGGAGGTTACCCCAGGGGGCTAGGGGTTAGGGCTGTGTCCCGTGCCTTTCCTGCCTCAGCAAGCCACTATCAGCCCCTCCACTCAGCACCAGGGAACCGCGAGGGCTCAAGGCTGTGGAGTGGGTTGCGGGTTCCAGAAGCGGTCGCTGGTTCAGGGTGCAGCTTTTCATTCGCCTGTCACTCAGGTCAACTCTTTAGATCTGTGTTTGATGGTCAGGGTTCGTAGATTGTCATGTATGTGATCCGTTCACTTGTTTTTTCAAGTCTTTGTTGCAAGAGGGATCCGAGGTAGCGTCTACCTAGTCAGCCATGTTGGCCCCGCCTCCTGTGTGCAGGTTTCTTATGAGCACATTTAAGTGTTCTGAAATTCCCATTCTTTAAAATATCATCCATAATTTGTTATAATCCACACAGTCAAATGGCTTTGCATAGTCAATAAAACACAGATAAACATCTTTCTGGTATTCTTTGATTTCAGCCAAGATCCATGTGACATCGGCAGTGATATTCCTCCTTATCACATCCTCTTCTGAGTCTGGCTTGAATTTCTTGAAGTTCCCTGTTGATGCACTGCTGCAATCAGCTTTGAATTATCTTTAGCAAAATTTTTCTTATCTGTGCTTTAATGATACTGTTTGAGAATCTCTGTATTCTGTTGAATCACCTTTCTTTGGAGTAGCCATAAATATGGGTCTCTTCCAGCTGATGGGCCAGGTAGCTATCTTTCCAATCTCTTGGCCTAGAAGAGTGAGCACCTGTAGCACTGCATCGTTTTGTTGAACCAACTCACTTACTATTCCGTCAATTCCTGGAGCCTTTTTTTTTTTTTTTGCCAATGCCTTCAGTGCAGATTGGACTTCTTCCTTCAATTCCATGGGTTCTTGATCATATGCTAACCCCTGAAACAGTTAAATTTGAACCATTTCTTTTTGGTGCAGTGACTCTGCATATTGCTTCCATCTTCTTTTGAAGCTTTCTGCATCATTCAATATTTTGCCCATAGAATCCTTCAAAATTGCAACTCAAGGCCTGAATATTTTCTTCAGTTCTTTCAGATTAAGAAATACCAAGCACGTTCTTTCCTTTTTGTTTTCTAACTCCAGGTCTTTGCACATTTCATTATATTTTTCTTTGTCCTCTCGAACCACCTTTGAAATCTTCTTTGTTCAGCTCTTTTACTTCATCTTTTATTTCTTTCACTTTAGCTACTCCATGCTCAAGAGCAAGTTTCAGAGTCTCTTCTGACACCCATTTTGTTCTTTTCTTTCTTTCCTGTCTTTTTAATTTTTTTTTTTTTTTACATTCTCCAGGTATGATATCCTTGGTATCATCCCACATCTCATCTGATCTTCAGTCATTGGTGTTCAATGCCTCAAATATATTCTTGAGATGGTCTCCAAATTCAGTTAGGTTATACTTAAAGTTGTATTTTGGTTTTCTTGGACTTGTTTTAATTTTCGTCAGCTTCAACTTAAACTTACATAGGAGCAATTGATGGTCTGTTCTGCACTTGGCCCCTGGTCTTGTTCTGACTGATAACATTGAGCTTTTCCATACCCTCTTTCCACAGACCTAGTCAATTTGATTCCTGTGTGTTCCATCTGGTGAAGTCTATGTGTATAGTCACTGATTATGTTGTTGAAAAAAGTATTTTCAATGAACATATAGTTGGTCTTGCAAAATTCTATTGTGCAATCTCTGGCATCATTTCTATGACCAGGATCATATTTTCCAATTATGGACCATTGTTCTTTGTTTCCAACTTTTGCGATCCAGTCCCCAGTAATTATCATTGCATCTTCATTGCGAGTTTGATAAATTTCAGACTGCAGACATTGGAAAAAATTTTCAATTTCTTCATCTTTGCCCTAAGTGGTTGGTGCATAAATTTGTATAATAGTCCTGTTAACTGGTCTTCCTTGTAGGCATACCCTTGTGCTTCAGGATAGATTTTGAAATGTTCTTTTTGATGATGAATGCAACAACATTCATCTTCATTTTGTCATTCTTGGCATAGTAAATCACATAAATGTCTGATAAATAACTATAATATTGTAGTTATTTCATTTTCCTTATGACTACTTTTCCTTGATTATGTTATCCCATCCTTTGATTGTCACCCTTTGTCTTTACACATATAAATTTAAACCAATCCTTAAATCTTGCATTTCTCTCTGATATTAAAAACTCTGATTTTTATTGCTGTGTTAATTTACTCAGATTTAATGTAATTACTGATATGGTTGATGTTGTGGTTGCATTATATCTCCCCAAAAAGATACATTGAAGTCCTAACCCCCAGTGCCTGAGAATGTGTCCTTATTTGGAAATGGAATTTTTGGAGATGTAATCAAGTTAAGACGAGGTCATACTGAATTAGGATAAAACCTTAATTCAATGACTAGTGGCCTTGGAAGAAGGTTGTGTGAAGACACGGGGACACCTAAACATGCAGTGAGAATGATATTTGACACCTAAGGCAGAGCCTGGAGTGATGCAACTGCAAACCAAGGAAAGCCAAGGATTGCCAGTAATCATCAGAAAGTAGGAGAGAGGCATGAAACAGATTCTGTCTTAGAATCTCCAGAAAGTTCCCATCTTTGTTGAATGTTGTTTAAACAATGTCCACTATAGTATCCTACTAAATCTTTGAAAACTATTTGGTTTAACCATTAATATGCTTTTGCCAATCAGTTACAATACTGTGTAAAAGTAGTGGCTCTAAGATATCAGAATTTATTAATTTCTTGGACAAGTTCACTTATTTTAGTATTCATATGCAGGCTACAAACTAAAAAGTGGAGTTATTTTGTTTGTTTTGTTTTTATGCTTTTTATCTAAATAGATCACAGAAATATGAAGCCAGTTAATACCAGTTGTGATGAGTATACCCACTCCTCACTTATGGACATGATTAGGCTCCAAAGACCAGGTGTTATGCAAAATTCAGTGTTACGCAAAAATGGAGGATGAATACATCATTACATAACTCTCAAATTACATCATTGCATAACTGCCAAGCCACTAAGAATCATGGCCCAGCAAAGCTGACACATAACCTTAACCATCACAGCCAGCATTACTCTCACCTCACACCTCAGCATTCATTACTGCCAGAAGTAGGTCATTAATGTGCAAAATAGACAGTAGATTTTTTACTATTGTCATAAACATGAAATATCACTTAAAGAGATAGTTCATAAATGAGGAGTAGGTGTATTATCTATCAGGAAAACTTATCTTTATTGAGCTACCAATTGCTAGACCACTCTTGGCTTCTCTCCTCATTTAGAGAAACTTATTTCTTTTCTTAAAGTACACAACTGCCCTTTTTACCCTAGAGATGGCCTTCTTTATCAATATTCACTGAGCAAAGGGAGGTGCCTCTGAATACTGACAGAAATATTGTCAGAGACATTAAAGTATATATAACCCAGTGCCGTATACATAATATCTTTCCTAATTCTTTTTTTCAACAGTCTGAATTCCTTCCTCTGCATTCTAAAATATAACCTTGGATAGGTGAATTCTGGATCCAATTTTACCTCTGTGTGTCCATCTAACTATTACAGTGTCTGCTACCCACTTTTTGCTTTAAACATATTATACTATGTATACAGAAAAGTGAACAAATTCTAAATTCATAGCTCAGTACATTTTTACCTGTAATTTCTAACCAGGTTAAGAAATAAAAATTTACCAGCTCCCCAGAAATCACTGTCAGTATCTACTACCGGGCTTCTCCCAAGAGACCACTACTCTGACTTCCAAAACCACATGTTGTTGTTGTTAGGTGCCTTTGAATCTGTTGCCACTCACGGCAACTTTATGTACAACAGAATAAAATACTGCCCAGTCCAATGCCATTCTCACAGTTCTTGCTATTCTTGAGCCCATTATTACAGCCACCATGTCAATCCATCTCATTGAGGATCTTCCATTTTGTTGCTGACCCTCTACTTTAAAAAGTATGATGTCTTTCTCCAGGGACTTGTCCCCATGTCCCGCCTGATAACATGTCCGGAGTATGTGAGACTGTCTTGGCATCCTCGCTTCTAAGGAGCATTCTGTTTTTACTCCTTCCGAGACAGATTTGTTTGTTCTTCTAGCAGTCCTTGGTGTATTAAATATTCTTCACCAACACCATAATTTAAAGGCGTTAATCTTCTTTGGTCTTCCTTATTCATTGTCCAGCTTTCACAAGCATATGAGGTGATTGAAAATACCATGGCTTGGGTCAGGCGCATCTTTGTCCTTAAAGTGACATCTTTATTTTTTAACACTTTAAAGAGGTCTTTTGCAGCACATTTGCCCAGTGCGATGCATCATTTGGTTGCTTGGCTGCTGCTTTCATGGGTGTTGATTGTGGATCCAAATAAAATGAAATCTTTGACAACTTCAATCTTTTCTCCATTTATCATGATGTTGCTTATTGATCCAGTTGTGGGGATTTCAGTCTTCTTTATGTTGAGATGTAATCCATACTGAAGGCTGTAGTCTTTGATCTTCATCAGTAAGTGCTTCAGGTCCTCTTAGCTTTCAGCAAGCTAGGTTGTGTCATCTGCATATTACAGGTTGTTAATGAATCTTGCTCCGATCCTAATGCTGTTTTCTTCTTCAAATAGCTCAGCTTCTCAGATTATTTTCTCAGCATACAGATTGAATAAGTATGGTGAAAGGATACAACCCTAACACACACCTTTTCTGATTTTAAACCGTTCATTATCCAGTTCTTCTGTTTGAATAACTGTCTCTTTGTCTATGTACAGGTTCCACATGGGCACAATTAAATGTTCTGGAATTTTCATTCCTTGCAATGTCATCCATAATTTATTATGATCCACACAGTTGAATGCCTTTTTATAGTCAATAAAACACAGGCAAACATCCATGTATTATTGTCTAACTTTGAACTCTGTATGAATGAAATATTCAATACGTATTAAGTCTGACTTTTTTCCCTCAGTGCTATATTTGTGAGATCCATCTCCTTTTGCATGTAGTATTATCATAGTCTATTGAAAAAAACGTGACCACATTATATTCCATCTATTGTTGGTAGATATTTGAGTTATTTCCAGTTTGCAGCTATAATTAGTAATGAATGCTTCTATCTACGCCCAACAACAACAACAACAAAAAACCTGTTGCCATCAGGTTGATTCCCATTCATAATAACCCTATTGGACAGAATAGGACTGCCCCATAGGATTTTCAAGCTGCTGCTCGTGGATTCAAACTGAGAACCCTTTTGGTTAGCAGCCATGCTCTTTACCACTGTGCCACCAGGGCTCCCTACTATCAATCTTTTTGGTGAACATAATAATGTACTTCTGTTGGTATACACCTAGGAATAGAATTGCTGAGCAAGTAAAAAAAAAAGGAATTGCTGAGCCAGTGTGTATATATTCGCTTTCGTAGATATTACAAAATAGCTTACCAAAATATACTAATTTACACTTTCAATGGCAGTGTGAGTGCCAATTGCACCAACTCCTCACCAACACTTGATGCTTTCCACCTCTTTAAACAACTTCTGACTTTATTACATTTATCTACATCTTGCCTGTTTTTTATTTAATTTATATCTTTTCATATTGTTCTTAGTTCTTCTAGCCTACTCATTTGGGTTTTAATTTGCTTTTAATATTTTGCTTCTTATGCTGGAAACTGAGGTCATTGATTTTAAATCCATTCTAACTTCAAATATAAGCATTTAATATAATAATAATAAAAAAAACTACCCATTGTTTTAAATGCGCATGCATATTTCAACATTATATTTCTATTCTCATCCAATTTGAATTTGCCTGGTGGTTTTTTCTTTAGAAATGTGTACATAATTTAGAAATATTTATGAATTTCCTAGTTCCTCATTGTTATTAATTTCTAATTTAATTTTGAATTATATGAGTTTTCAATCTTTTAAATTTACTGAGGGTTATTTTATGGCTGAGAATATGGTCTGTGTCTACTTTAGCAAACGTACTCAGATTTGGTTGCTATAATAGGCTACAAATTTTGATTAGATAAATATAATCATGAATGTTGTTTAAGTCTTTCATATCCTTTCTGATTTATTTCTTATTTGTTCTGTCATTTATATGCATTTTGACTACGGTAGTGGAGTTGTCCATTTTGTTTTAGTTATGAAAGTTTTTGCATTATGTGTTTTGGAACTATAAATATGAATTTTTATTACCAGAAATCCTTTTTCAGAATTCTCTATAGCCTGAGATTATAACAGCCTTTTAGTTTTTATTAGATTCTATGATTATGTCACTCTACTTTTTGGCTCTCATTTTAGCTGTCTTTATATTTAGTAAATAGCATATAATTCAGTCTCGATTTTTTGTCCAATCTTACAATCTCTGTCTTTTAATTGATGTATTCAATTTATTTATATTTAATTTTATTACTGGTGTGGTTGGATTTAATCTATCCTCTAATTATTTAATTTCTCTTTGATTTATCTATTATTGTAGTTTTTTCTTTCTCTTTCTTTCTTTCTTTTTCTTTCTTTCTTTCTTTCTTTCTTTCTTTCTGTCTGTCTCTCCCTCCCTCCCTCCCTCCCTCCCTCCCTCCCTCCCTCCCTCCCTCCCTCCCTTCCTTCCTTCCTTCCTTCCTTCCTTCCTTCCTTCCTTCCTTCTTTCTTTCTTTCTAATCTTCTTTGGGTTAATATGTTCAGCAATTCATCTTAGTTTTTGTATCATCTTGTTATTTGCTTAGTTAATGTATTTATTGTAATAAATATCCTTAAATTATCACAGTTTACTTAGACTTAACTTATGCCAATTCATGTAAAATATAAGAACCATACATTATAATTCTATTTACACTGTCCAACTCTGAGATATTGATGTAAGATATTTTTCTTCTGCATACAGTATAAATCACAAAATTCAAAATTATTGCTTTAAACAGTTATATTTGAAAGAAATTAAGAGACTAATAAAAAGTAGTTTTTATTTTCCATATTTACCCACAATGACAGTGTATGATATTTATCGTATCTGGTATTCTTAATTCCTTCCTGAATACCCAAGATTCCATCTAATATTGTTTCTTTACAGGCTTAAGACATTGAATTAGTATTTAACATACTATAGCCTACTAGTGATGAATTATTGGGTTTTCACATATCTGAAATTGTCCTTGTTTCAACCTGTTCATTGAAGGATATTTTTCTTGAATATAAAATCAAGGATTTGTAGATTATTCTTCTTTTAGTAATTTAAAGGAATTTTTCCATTTTCTACTGGTCTGTATTGGTTTCTTGACTAAAAAAACAAATTAAATTTGATGTTGATGTAGTGTTTCCCTTTTATCTAATCTGTCCTATTTCTCTGAAATTTAAAAACTCTTTACATTCGATTTTCAGCAAATTTTCTATGATGTGCCTAGATGTGACTTTGTTTTTATTTGTCTATATTAGGATTTTCTGAGACTATTGGATCTATACTTTATTGTCTTTTTGTTTGTCTTGTTTTGTTTTTCCACGAATTTGATCTGGTTTTGGTCACTACTTTATTACTTTTTTTTGCTTCATTTTTTCTCTCTTCTCTTTCTGAAATTGATTTGTGGAACAAATTGTGTTTTCCAACAAGTCACTGAGGTTCTGGTTATTTTTTAAACTGTTTATATTTTTTGAATTTTCTCCTCTGTTCTTCAGGTTTAATTCATGTCGGCTAGTATTCAAGTTAACTAATTCTTTCTTGATGTTTCCAGGTAATTCTCACTTGATATATTATGTTTAACTAATATGAGTTTCCATTTTTTATGAATATCATTTATTTTCTGAGACTGCACATCTATTTTCTTATCAAGCCTTTTTTGTCTTTTCAATTTTTTGAAGTATTTAAAGTAACTGTTTTAAACTCCTTATCTTTTATTATCAACATCTCAGCTAATGGGGAGTATTTGTATTGACTTGTCTTTTCTTTATTATGGATTCTACCTTTTTGTTTACTTTCCATTTCTTCACATGTCTAGTAACATTTGTTTCTATGTTGGACATTATGAATGATTCATTGAAGGGGCTCTGGATTATGTTACGTTCCTTTAAAAAGTGCTTGGTTTGGTTTTTGGCAAGAATTTAAATTGCTGGTGACTTTTTAATCCTGACAGGCTTGTATAAATGTTTAGTTTTTTATTTCTAGGGCATGTCTCTTACTCTAGGTTCTGCTCCTTATTCATAATGTGTGGCTTTCCTTAGGTCCCAAAAGAATGCCTAAGTTACTTAGCTAAATTCTTCTTTTGTAGCCAGGATGTACATCCTAGCATCTCATAGTTATGAGCAGCTTCTATAAAAAAAAAAAAAAAAAAACTTCTATAACATCCATTCAATTCTTAGCTCTATAACAGCCTCTTTCTCCTTGACTCCATGTAGTCTTACCTTGAATATGTGCATCTCAATTCTCAGCCAAAAGCCTATGAGTATCCCCTCCAAACTTCGGTGTATAGTTCTCAGTTCACCTTTTTCCTTTTCAGAATCCTTTCTCTAAAATTGCAGGAGACCCGACAGTCACAGACTCCATTCTCTGTCTTCTCAGTTCAACAAGACTCCCATGCTGTACATGAGTTCTTTCTCCCTTTGCTAGAATTGGGAAATGCAAGTAAAATTAAGTATCATCTTTTAGTTTCACTTCTCATACAAGTCGTAGTTCTGTGCTGTTAATTGTCCAATACCTGAAAACTGTTACTTTATATACTTTTGTGTAGTTTTATAATTGTTTACTGTGGAAGAGCAAGTTCAGTACCTGTTACTGTATCTTGGTCAGAAGGTAAAGCCTATCATACAATTTTTAACCTATTAATCAAAGTTATTTTAAAGATCAGATCAGGTATTTATAATATTTGGATCTCCTTTTTTCTACTTTTAGGGGACTTGTCTCATCTTGGTATGCTGGTTAAACTTGTTCATATCAATACTTTCAATACAACATATTTTTAGATGATTTATACCTCTAGATAATATTATATTCCTTTGGCTTTCTGACACACAGTTATGATGAGGGCAGTTTTCCTCAATTCAATGTGTCAATTTCTTTGAGTATCTTTTTTTATTTCTTAAAAGAAACAATTGCTTACAATAAATCACTTATGTTCTTTAGAAACAAAGATGATGAGACCTTGTCTAGCTTACTTTGAACATGTCATTAAGAGAGACCAGTTGCTGGAGAAAGACATTATGCTTGGTGCAGTAGAAGGTCAGATAAAAAGAGGACTATCCTCAAGGAGGAGGATTGCCACGGTGGCTGCAACAATGGTGGGAAACACAGCAATAAATTAAGAGGATGACACAGAACCAGGAAATGTTTCAGTCTGTTATACATAAGGTCATTATGAGTTAAAGCCAACTCTACAGGGCCTAACAACAACAATATATAGTTAATTCATTTTTTCAGCATTTAAGTACCTATAATGTTCCAGGTGGAGTTCTGCTGGTGTAGTGGTTAAGAATTTGGCTAATAACCAATAAGTCATCAGTCCAAATCCACTAGCAGCTGCTTGGAAACCCTATGGGGGCAGTTCTACTCTGTTCTATAGGGTTGCTATGGGTTGATATCAACTCAACAGAAACAGGCTTTTTTTTTTTTTTTTTAATATTCTAACCTGGGTTTAAAAAAGTAAACAAGGCATATCCAGTCTTTGCTATCACAGACCTAACATTCTAGTCTAAGAGAAAAGGCTAAGAATAAAAACAAGTATATAAAAAAAAAATTAAATAATAATCAAAATATACAAAGAAAACAATAATGTGACTGGATGGGGTATAATTGGTGCTGCTTTAAAGGTGATCATCTAGAGGGTCTCATTTGATAAGGTGACATTTGAACTGATAACTAAAAATGGACAAGAACCATCTGTCAGAAGATCAGAGAAATATCGACTCCAGGCAGAGGGCAGCACAAGATCAAGTACCTGAAGAACAGAAAAAAGTTTGTGATTAGACATTTTCCTGCGGTAAAAGGGAATTACTTGAGTAAAATTGTTCTAAGCAGTTACAAATATTAGACCAATATAATAATTATTTTACTGATTTATTTCCATGTAATAAATAAAAATGATGCTGTTTCCAAATTTAAGTGAACACGGTTCTTCCTAACAGTAAATATGACTATTACACATAGGTTAAGTGGTTGTTAATATCTTTAAGGTAAATCACCAATTTCTATGATTGGAAATTGTCAAAAATGGAATGGAATGCATAAACAATGATATCCTTGGCATTAGTGAGTAGAAATGGACTTGGTCATTTTGAATGAGTCATTCATATGGTCTACTATGCCAGGAATGAGAAATTGAAGAGAAATAGTATTACGTTTATCATCAAAAAGTACATTTCAAGATTTATCCTGGAGTATAATGCTGTCAGTGATAGAATAATACCCATACACCTACAAAGAAGACCAGCTAATGGGACTATTATTCAAATTTAGACATCAACTACTAAGGCCAAAGATGAAGAAATTGTAGATTTTTGCCAACTTCTGCAGTCTGAAATTGGAACCAGTATGCATTGATAATTACTGGTGATTGAAACGCAAAATTTAGAAACAAAGAAGGACTGGTACTTGGAAAGTATGGCTTTGGTAATAGAAACGATACCAGAGTACACATGATAGAATTTTGCAAGACCAAAGACATCTTCATTGCAAATACCTTTTTTTCAACAACATAAACAGTGACTATACACGTGGACACCAGATGGAATACATGGGAGTCAACTTGAGTACATCTGTGGAAAGAGACAATGGAAAAGCTCAATATCATCAGTGAGAACAAGGCCAGGGGCTGACTATGGAACAGGCCATTATTGCTCATAAGCAAGTTCAAGTTGAGCTGAAGAAAATTAGAACAAGTCCACGAGAGCCAAAGTACCACCTTGAGTATATCCAAACTGAATTTAGAGACCATCTTGGGAATAGATTTGATGCATTGAACACTAAGGACTGAAGACCAGAGAGTTGTGGAATATCAAGGATGTTAGACATGAAGAAAGCAAGAGATAATTAAAAAAGACAGAAAAGACCAGAATGGATGTCAGAAGAGACTCTGAAACTTGCTTTTGACTGTAGAGTAGCTAAAGAGAAAGGAAGAAATGATAAAGCTGAACAGGAGATTTCAAAGGGTGTCTCAAGAAGACAAAGTAATATATTACAATTAAGTGTGTAAAGACCTAGAGTTACAAAACCAAAAGTGAAAAACAACACGCTCGGCATTTCTCAAGCTGAAAGAACTGAAGAAAAAATTCAAGACTCGAGTTGCAATAGCAAAGTTTTCTATGGGCAAAATACTGAAAGACCCAAGAAACTTCAAAACCAGATGTAAGGAATACACAGAGTCACTGTACCAGAAAGAATTGATCGATGTTCAATCATTTTAGGAGATAGCATATGATCAAGAACTGACAATATTGAAGGACGCAGTCCAAGCCACAAGAAGACAGTGACGAAAAACAAGACTCTGGGAATTGTTGGGATAGCAATTAAGATGTTTCAACAAATGGATACAGCCCTGGAAGTGCTCACTTATCTATGCCAAGAAAATTGGAAGAAAGTTACCTGGCCAACCAACAGGAAGAGATCCATATTTATGCCTACTCTGAAGACAAGTGATCCAACTGAATGCAGAAATTATCAAACAATATCATTAATATCACATGCAAGTAAAATTTTGCTGACAATCATTCAAAAGCAGCTGCAGCTGTACCTCAACAGGGAACTGCCAGAAATTCAGGCCAGACCCAGAAGAGAACGTGAAACCTGGGGCATCTTTGCTGATGTCAGATGGATCTTGGTTGAAAGCAGAGAATACCAGAAAGATGTATAACCTGGGTTTTATTGACTATGCATAGGCATTCTACTTTGTGGTTCATAACAAATTATGGATAACATTGTTTAAAATGGGAATTCCAGAACACTTAATTGTGCTCATGAGGAACCTATACATAGATCAAGAGGCAGTAGTTCAAACAGAACAAGGGGATGCTTCATGATTTAAAGTCACCAAAGGTGTGTGTTAGGGTTGTATCATTTCACCATATTTATTCAATCTGTATGCTGAGAAAATAATTCTGGATGCCGGACTATATGAAGAAGAACATGGCATCAGGATTGGAGAAAGACATTAACAACCTGCGTTATGCAGATGACAAAACCTTGCTTGCTGAAAGTGAAGAGGACTTGAAGTACTTTCTAATGAATATCGAAGACCACAGCCTTCAGTATGGATTACAACTCAAAGAAAAGAAAATAAACATCCTCACAACTGGACCAATAAGCAACATCATGATAAACGGAGAAAAGTTTTAAGTTGTCAAGGGTTTTATTTTACTTGAATCCACAATCAACACCCATGGAAGCAGCAGTCAAGAAATCAAAAGACTCATTGCATTGGGCAAATTGGCTGCAAAAGACCTCTTTAAAGTGTTTTTTTTTTTTTAAAAAAAAAAAAAGAGCTGTTACTTCAAGGACTAAGGTGAGCCTGACCCAAGTCATGCTGTTTTCATTCAAAGCAGAACAGTGAATAAGGAAAGCCAAAGAACTGTCAACTTTGAATTACGGTGTTGGTGACAGATATTAAGTATACCATGGACTGCCAAAAAAAGAATGAATCTGTCTTGGAAGAAGCAAAACCAGAATGCTCCTTCTAAATTAGGATGGCGCGACTGTTTCACATACTTTTGGACATGTTATCAAGAGGGATCAGTTTCTGGAGAAGTACATCATGCACGATAACGAAAAGGTCGAGCGGAAAAGAGGAAAACTCTCAATGAGATTGATTGACATGGTGGCTGCGACAATGGGCTCAAGCATAACAACGATTTTGAGGATGGTGCAGGACCGGGCAGTGTTTCGTTCTGTTTTACATACGGTTGCTATTAGTTGCAACCTACTCAAGGGCACCTAACAACACCTAAAGAAAAAAGATACGGTTCCATTTCTCCCCTCAAGTAACTTAATATCTATTGCTGGGGAAAAAATAATCCTATAAAAAATCATCAATAAAGTATTTTAAAATATGAAATATAGCAGTGTGAGAAATGTCACATGGCATTATATAACTTCCAACTTAGTTATATAGACTCTAAATATGATAGTAGTTCTCAGAAGGCATTGGAATTTTGAACACTACTAACAGCCAGCCCACATTGAGGAGTTACTCTATCTCAATCATGTACTAACTGTTTTAATTCTCTCAGCAGCTCTATGTACTACATACTATGGTTCACATTTCTAATTTACAAATGAAGAAAATGATCATAGATACTAAGGCATGTAAATTCAAGTTTTGAAATATGAGTGGGATAAATAAAGGGTGGGAGAGAAACAATAGAGATGGCATTCAGGCCAGAAAAAAAAAAAAGAAAAATAATAAAAGTGGAAAAATAACAAGGTCCTGTCTGGTCAGAAAATCATTTGTACTTTAAGACTGAAATCCTTTTAATAAGACCTAAATTAATCAAATATTTATTATGGCCTTGCAGGTTTATGGAAATCCCATGAGAAAAAGAGGCCTCTGAATTAAATTATTTTAGATTACTTTCCTGTTTAGCAATTGATTACTAAAGTATATATTTTTTTAATAAATGATTAAAAAAGTATTTTATTATATATATATTTATATACATATATATACACAAATGGAAACCCTGGTGGTGTAGCGGTTAAGTGCTACTTAACCACTGGTAACCAAAGGGTTGGCAGTTCGAATCCACCAGGTGCTCCTTGGAAACTCTATGGGGCAGTTCCACTCTGTACTATAGGGTTGCTATGAGTCGGAATCGACTTGACGGCAGTCGGGTTGGTTTATATAGAGACAAATATTTACCTGAATATCTTTGGATTATATAACAAGCCTTTCTAAAACATAGTCCTCTGCCATTGTTAAAAAAACAGAATTTAATGACGTATTTTTATGTCACTTATATAAAGGGTAAATAATATTACATACATGTAATATATACCCCAGAATATATATTGTCTTCCAGGTTTAGTTTTCAGATTTCTAATCTACCTATATATTTTCTTCATTACCTGTCAGTTCATTCTGGTTCAAAATCAATTTCACCCTCCTGTTAAACTAATTTGAAATTTTCAGCAAATTGATTTCATATGCTTTTCAAAAATTTCCATCTCAGTAACTAGGTGAATAATAAAATGAATCAATTTTTTTAAAGTAGAAATTATCTTGGAAAACTTATTATATAATATAGTACAGATGTGGTTGTCTTAAATTTGAATTTCTGAATTATGCATTGTTATTATCATCTTTTTTATGACAGCGAAACAGGTAAGACTAAAAATTATATATGGTTATATTGAAAGTAAATAGGAAAATAGCAGGTATGGCCATCCAAAAATCTAAAATCTCAAACTAAGCATTAAGAAAAAAATGAGTGATGATGCCCTAAACTCTTAAGAATGTACTTTTCCTTAGCACCTTATTTATTTCATTTAGTATCCTAGTATAATTTAAACTTATATAATTTTATTTTCCTTTTGGTTTGTTTTTCTATCATTTTCTCTTCTAAAATGCTAACTTGTTGTTGTTCTTTTGTTAGGTACCCTCGAGTCAGTTCTGACTCATAACAACCCTATGTATAACAAAACAAAACACTGCCCATTCTTGCACCATCCTCAAGATTGTTGTGCTTGAGCCCATTTTTCCAACCATGATGTCAATCCATCTCCTTAAGGGTCTTCCTCTTTTTTGCTGACCCTCTAGTTTATCATGCATGATGTCCTTCTTCAAGGACTATTTCCTCTTGATAAAATGTCCAAAATTCATGAAAAGATGTCTTTCTATCTTTGCTTCTATGGAACATTCTGGCTGTACTTTCTCCAAAACAGATTTGTTTGTTCTTCTGATAGTCCATGGTATATTCAATATCCTTTGCCAACACCAAAATTCAGAGGCATCAACTCTTCTTCAGTTTACCTTATGCATTGTTCAGCTTTCACATGTATATGAGGCAAAAATACCACGTCTTAGGTCAGGCATACCTTAGCCCTCAAAGTAATATCTTTGCTTTTTAACACTTTAAAGTGGTCTTTTGCAGCAGATTTGCCCACTACATCTTTGGTTAATTAGTGTCTTGGAAAAATCAATAAACAAATAATAAGTTAACACCCCATTAAGGAGCTTATTTGACCTAGCATTTCAAAATGCTGTACGTTTGAACAAAGATCATTGCCATTTGAATCTTTTTTCGTGGTTCTCTGTACCCCAGACTTTGAACAATTTTAAAACTGTGTTATATCTTTCCAAAATATTTATGAATGCAGTAAGTTTTTAATCCTAGCTTCAAAAGCTTAAATTTTGAAAAGAATATAATTTATCACCCCATGCAAAAAAATGTAAATTAGTGGTGCCTATGGATTCACAGCAATGTTAGTGTGTTGAGCAAAGAAAAAGGGCTCTATACACTCTCAAGATGGCCCTTATTGCCTTGGCGGGCTTACCAAGTTTGAGGTCCTTATCTCTGCCCTATTGGCTGAGAAACTTTTTATTTTTATTGTTTTTTTTTTCTTTCATATATAATCCTCTGTCAGGAGCAGACCACATTATCTGATATTATAGTATGTTCATGTAAGCAAAAAAAAAAAAAAATTGTCTTATTTCAACAAATAATCAGCTATTCAACCAGCACTATTCAATAGGAAGATTGCTTGGTACACCCAGGAAAGAACGGTAATTCACAAAGGAGTTTACCTTTATGAACCTTATAATCTTATGAAGGAAGAAAGACAAATATGCAGGTAAATACAGTATCTTTTAATAATATCCAGATTAGATAGGTCCAGGTATTGTGGGATAACACAAGAACGGAATCTAACCTGGGAAAAACACGTCAGAGAAGTGACTTCAAAGATGGATCTGAATACGAAGGAGCTAGCGGGAAAGAGAAGGGAGAGTTATTAAACAGATACATTGTTTACGTACAATCCTAGACTGAGGTTTAATTACATTCTCAATGAGCATGGCCTTGCCAATAGGGGTAAAAATCGAATTCCCTTTGAAAAAGAGCCATTACCTTCTTGGACAATGTTTGGATGCACACTGAGAGTGCCTGTGTCAGTAGCTGCCCATTCTTTTCAAATTTCTAGTATGACCAACTTCTGTAGTTTTGTCAATGCGTTAAATAAGATTATAGTTTAGTATCGTGGTCTATAATCCACATGTCTTTTTTTTGTGGGGGGGGGGAAGTAAGTTTATGACCCAAACTATGATACTTTATATTTTAAACATTCAATTTAAGACTCAGAATAAAATATGATTTCTTATAGTACTGAATTATTTAGCACTCCTTCACTGTGCCACCAGGGCTCCAGTGTAGGTTTAGCACTCATTAAAGAATGAGTTATTGGACATGATGAAAAAGAAATGTATAACCCAAAATGATACAATCATCTAAAATCTGAAGAAAACTCATTGAAGATGTAAGGCAACGGTCTTGTTACTGTGATAGAATTTAAAGTTTTCCAAATTTTCTGACTTTTAAGTTCTACTTAGTAAAGATCTAAAAAATGAAAAGGAAAATGTCAAACTAAAATATCAAAAAACATAGATTCAACAACACATAACTGACATTATTCAGACAGAAGAGGAGAAAAAGAATCAGGGTGTTTTATACATGGAGGACCCTATTATGGAAGATGAAGATAAATGATTTCCCATTTCCACTGAAGAACGCAATTAAGAGTCTGTAGAAGGAGATTTAGCTAAGAGAGAAGGACATTTTCATGAGTCAAGAAAAAGGGTCACAAAACTTGGGCTTATTTATCAAGGGAATCGTTTCTATTCTCTGGAGGTCTTTGTAAAGCTTTCATGTCCAACTGATTTACTTTTAAAGGATTACGTGTGGCATTAACTGAGGACAAGGAGGATAATATGATCTCTGGAGTTCCTCCCAGCTTGCATTTTCATATCGCTAGTGTGTCTTTTCCAGCCTAGTGAGAAGCTAAAGAATGTTGCGTGCACTTACTCACCCAGGTGTTTTTTTTTTTTTTTTTTTTGCATATAACTTTTTGAAATATTTTAGAAAGTGATATAATCTGTAAAGAAATTAATTTCTTAAAGAGTACCTGAGGAATATAAAAACTTGACTAAATGATAATTCCCAGTCAAAGTCAGTTGGTGACCCTAAATTAAGCTGAGCACATAAAGCTACAAAAATAATGCATACGGTATATATATATAAGAAAAAAAAAACTTTTGAGAGTTTAAAACTGATTGTTAATCTAGAACAATTAAAATGTGAGTAAAACTACTTTATTCAGAATCCCAAGGCTAGTCTTTTTGAAATAAAAATGGGACATTGATCTCTTTTCCTATTGTGATATTAATATAGCTTAAAAACAACAATGTATAGCTGAAAACATGGTTTTATTTATTCTATTTCTTTTTCACTTTATCACACATTTTTCTGTTTTTTTTATTGCTTCTTTCAAATTGTACCATCTGCAAAATGTATGCGTTCCTACTTCTCATAGGAAGAGCAAGAATCTATTACAGGATATTTCAAAAGCAATACAAATTGTTAATGAATCTGCGAATTGCAAGATTTGCTAATTATATAGCCATCTTAAGAGGACAGCTGACGTTTAAGATGGTGAATTAATTCATAGCAACTAAAAAAGGCAAATGTTTTTCTTCCAAAGCAATGGACATTTTAGTACTTCACTGGGAAGTAAGAAGGTCAAGGAATGTGAAATAGACTATAGGAAAATGCAGAAAATACAGAGTATTTTCAAGCCCATTGTAAATAATTGAGTAAGACCCTTCAAACTTAGTTGAAAAGTGGTAAAACTCTGAGTTCAAATGTCTTCATCCAAGTTCAACCTCAAATTTATTATGTAACCACTAGCAAGCCACTGAGCTTCAATTCAGCCCCACAATATATGGAAAATGAGAATAACCCTTCCGGACTATAGTGGCAGATTGATATATTACTATAAAATAAGTACGTCAATTATATAAAATAAGACATTTACACTGAAGTTTTGTTGTATACCCCATTATGCTAAACATAAGTTTAGATAGCTAGTGAAGTGTTGTTCCTTCTTTGTTTCTTTGTAAAGGCCACATTACAAATGGAAATGATAACTGTATACTTCATTTTATAAAAACCTAAAATAAAAAAAAATAATGATCATTTTATATAAGACATCATTATTTTAGGTACCATTGAGAAAGGACAAAAAAAAAATTGCTGACAGTGAAAATATGGCACAATTCTTTCTTATTACTTTAAATTTATTTTATTGCTTTATTTTTGTTTATATCTTCTACTTATTGAAAGGACTCTTTTAGAATTACATAGGCATTGATTTTTATTGTATTGCTTACAGTTGTTTTGTCCCAAAATGCAATACATTTTGCTCCCAATATCCAATCATACATTACTGTTTGAGGACTTTAAAAAACTTTTTATATTATGGAAAACTTGGGACATAGTAAAAGTAGAAAGAGAAGTATACTGAATCTTAATGTATCCTTTACTAAACATTGATAGTTTTCAAGTGATTTTTACCCTCGATCATTTTGTTACTTTTTCACTGTATTATTTAATGTAAATCAAAATCAGGGCATTACTTAACTTATTTATAGTTCAATGTGTACCTCTAAAATATAGTATATTTTTATACATAGCCACAATACTGTTATCACAACTAAAATATGAGTATGTCACTGTTATCAAATTTCTAGTCATTATATGAAGATATATTAAATGGCAATTAAATTTAAAAATTCAAATAGCATTTTCATAATAAAACTCAAATGAGGTGAAAATAATAGTATAAATATCTATCTCCATGTTTATGCCTCTGGAGACAAAAGCATCTCTATGATAAATGGTGGTTGTATGAAATCAATTCGAGTTGCATTCCAACTTCAGAGATGTCAAAAGTGAAACAATGTGTTTCTTAATATCCATGAAATATGGTTTAAAAAAAATTATCTTTCTCTCTCTCACATAATTCATGGCCTCCTGAGATTATGTGAACAATGGTATTTTTGTAATGAATGAATAAGCTATGAACCCTGCAAGGATATGTCCATTGTTTTAGTATTGTTTAAATAGCGTAAAAATCTCTATTTATTGTTTAAATAGCATAGCTCCCAATATTTGACATCGATTTAGTTTAATTTAGTGAAGTAATTTTCCAAAGAGTTTTACTAATATTTTATCATCTCTTGAAGACAAACTCTAACCACTAATCATATTCCATTGAGACATATAATAGAGAATGATTCTTAGGTGATAAAACCAGCTAGGTGCCTGCTATACTTGGACAAATGCAAAATTTTCTACCATGTGCCTAAAAATTCCTTCCAAGCATGCCACCTCACAGGAGTAACTACATACAAACTTTCTTGGCAGTGATCTTTTTGGCAGATATTGTCAGTCTGATGACTCAGCAATCCAAATGCCCTCTTAGAGTGCATTTCTGTCCTTCAGAGGTCAAATGTTAGAAAGCGTATTTTGGTTGGAATAATACTGAATATATAAATTAATAGATAAAATCTTGGAGAGCATACTTTTTACATTATTGAGCCTTCTACTCCATTTTGCTCCTCCACTTATTCAATTCCCCCATATTTATTTGGCAGATGTATTTCTAGATACATTTCTGAAATGTTTAAATGTGAGCTTTGAAAATGTGAGATGTGCTATGTAAGGAATACAGAATATACTTGTCACCAATATTTACTAGCTCATCTTTCAGAGGCAGTGTTAGGTAGTGAATTGGTCTTCAAACTATACTTCCAGGTGTTACCTCTGGAGAGGGAGGCAATTAATTTGGGGAGATGGCATTATGAGATTCCTGTTCTTTGCTGCAGCTAGAGCAGTCCTGATTTTATTATACCAGCCTCCCATACATCATCAGCTTCCATGTAAGAGTTTTAGAAACAAGGCTATTTATTTTTTAAACTCCTCAGTAGCATAAAATTTATTTGCTTTGCAGACTGGTAAACCTGAAGTCGTATCACAATTCTTTTATTTATCGGTTATGTGATGCAGAGCCACCTATTTCGACACCGTAAACTTTAGTTTACTCATATATAATATGGAGACTGTAAAATTACTTGTAAATTTGTAGTGAGTAGTAAATATGAAAGCATATCACATGTGGTTGAAACTCAGTGAATGGTAGTTATTTTATTTTTATAATAAGTTTTAAATAATAGACACTCTAGAAATCCCCTTTTCTAATGTCTTCACTCTACATCTGAAAATCTGAGATTCATTTATACACTTATGTAATAAGTATTTATGTATCACTTTCTATGTGCTAACAGGGTTAAAGAGTGACAGGCAGGGAGAGTGATATTACGGAAATGATATTTGGGGAAGAATTTGGAAGGAGGAGATATTTTAGTACACTCGAATGAAATAACACAGCGAGTCATGCAAATGATTGAAGAAAGAGAATTTTGAAGCAGAAAAAGCCATATGTAAAAATACTTTGGGGAAGAAATGTGCTTGGTAGATCCAAGTAACAGCAAGAAAATGAGTGGGCCAACAGTGGAGCAAGTTATAGACAGTGGTAAAACATTAGGTTGGGGACAGCTGGGACCAGATAATGAAGGTCTTAAAGGTCATGTAAGGGAAACCACTGATGGGTTTTGAGAAAGGTAATGAAATAATTTGATTGAGAAGTTGATTATTTTGTGTTTAGTCAAAGAACTTTGTATGTTTCTACCTCACCGAAAAGTTAATTGATGATTTTCATTTTCCATACTTTAAATATTTTTTTTGATCAGATTCTTATTACTGTGACAATAAATAGGTCCTTTTCCTTTTAAGTGTACTGTATAAAATTTTCCAAGCCTAAATATTTTGATTGTAATACTAACAAATTTCTTTGTTCAGAAACAGACTTAAGTATAATAATGGTCAATGTATTGGATGACATTAAGGCTTCTTAAAACCTCCATCATTAATAAAGTGCAAAATAATCCAGCATTTGTCTGAAATCAACGTATTTTCCTTTGCTAGTGTCGTAGCTAAAATGTGTATAATTTCTTTTTTTTTTTTTTTTTGGTGAAAATATACAAATCAAAACGTGCTCCCATTTAACAATTTCTACACATATTATTCAATGACATTGGTTATATATTGTGTTAACATTCTCATTATTTCTACTCTGGTTACTTCACTCTCATTAATATACACTATGTACCCTCTAAACTTCTCATCTATGTTTCAGATTTACTGTTGTCACTTTGGTCTCATATAATTTTTTTAAAGGACAATATTTAAGGATGATACTTTTAACTTTTTGAGCTACAGCGCTTTGTTCTTGTTTAAAGATGACTTCCGGAAACAGTTTTGTTTCGAGATTTTAAGAGTATCTCAGGACAATAATCTCAGGAGTTCCTTAACCTTCAATAAAGCTAGTAAGTCTGAATTCTTTGAAAATTTGAAGTGCCGTTCCACAGAATGTGTATACTTTCTTAAGATTTATCTAAAAAGTAAGATCGAAAAATAGTTTCATTGCACGTCTAATTCCTCCCTTAGTTCGCGTTTTATGCTGTTGAGATACATTGATTTTCTGCTATGTATGAACTCCTATTCAAGTACTAGTACTTTCTATTCATCAATTTAAATGTTTTTGTCCTTGACTATATTATTGTAATTGAAATAAATATTTGGCTGAATGTACACTGATGATATACAGTAATCTGTTGAAAATCTTATAATGGGCTTTAAACTCTCAATTTCAGCCCTAAATAATTGCTGTGAAATCTCACAGAAGGTTACTTAAACTTCAGTTCAGGTTCTACTCAGTAGTAGAATGGGTTAAGAATAAAAATATCCAGCTTTAAACAAACTCTGTAACAGTAAGTTATTTGAAATTATAATAGTAAAGTATACTTTAAAATCAGTAATCTAAAATACTTTATTAGAGTCCAAATAGTGAAGATAGGGTCTACTCACAGCATGCCTTAATTTTGTAATTAACAATGAATCAAAAGAAGCTATTAAGCTTCTGTGTCATGTCTATTCTTAATAAACCCCATGCTGCTTAATGCTCAAAATTCTGTTGTCCTCTTAATATGTTTATCAATTTTTGTGGGATCAAATACAATAGTATGTTTGAAGGATAAGTATTTTAATAAACACTTTTACAGAGTTCTTTCACAATTTTCCTTTTTTTTTTTTTTTCCTATTGTAACTACTTGTAACACCATTCTTCTTCAAGTTGTCATTCCCAGCATAGTAGGCTATATGATTGTCCATTTAAAAATGGCCAATACCAGTCCAGTTCAGCTCACTAATGCCTGGGATATCGATGTTCATGCATTTCATTTCGTTTTTGAAGATTTCCAATTCTTCGTACATCTCAGGTTCTGATTATTAATGGATGTTTGCAGCTGTTTCTTCTCCTTTTGAGTCATGCCACATCAGTGAATGAAGGTCCCGAAAGCTTTACTCCATCCATGTTATTAAGGTCGACTCTACTTTGAGGAGGCAGCTCTTCCGCAGTCAACTTTTGAGTGCCTTCCAACCTGGGGGCATCTTCAAGCACTATATCAATGTTCCACTGCTGTTCATAAGGTTTTCACTGGCTAGTGCTTTTCAGAAGTAGACTGCCGGGTTCTTCTTTCTAGTCTGTCTTAGTCTGGAAGCTCAGCTGAAACCTGTCCTCCATGGGTGACCCTGCTGGTATCTGAATACCGGTGGCATAGTTTGCAGTATCACAGCAACATGCAAGCCCCCACAGTACAACAAACTGACTGGAAGACAGCTTCCTGGCCAACTGACTGGAAAAGACCCATATTTATGCCTATTCCCAAGAAAGGTGAACCAACTGAACGTGGAAATTATAGAACAATATCATTAATATCACATGCAAGCAAAATTTTGCTGAAGATCATTCAAAAGAGGCTGCAGCAGTGTACTGACAGGGAGCTGCCAGAAATTCATGCTGGTTTCAGAAAAGGATGTGGAACCAGGGATATCATTGCTGATGTCAGATGGATCCTGGCTGAAAGCAGATAAAACCAGAAGGATGTTTATCTGTGTTTTATTCACTATGCAAAGGCATTCGACTGTGTGGATCATAACAAATTATGGATAACACTTCAAAGAATGGGAATTCCAGAACACTTAATTGTGCTCATGAGGAACCTTTACATACATCAAGAGGCAGTTGTTTGGACAGAACAAAGGGATACTGAGTGGTTTAAAGTCAGGAAAGGTGTGCGTCAGGGTTGTATTCTTTCTTCACGCCTATATGCTGAGCAAATAATCTGAGAAGCTGGACTACATGAAGAAGAACGGGGCATCAGAATTGGAGGAAGACTCATTAACAACCTGCTTTATGCAAATGACACAACTTCACTTGCTTAACGTGAAGAGGACTGGAAGCGCTTACTAATGAAGATCAAAGACCACAGCCTTCAGTATGGATTACACCTGAACATAAAGAAAACAAAATCCTCACAACTGGACCAATGAGCAACATAATGATAAATGGAGAAAAGATTGAAGTTGTGAAGGATTTCATTTTACTTGGATCCATAATCAACAGCCATGGAAGCAGCAGTCAAGAAATCAAAAGACGCACTGCATTAGTTAAATCTACTGCAAAAGACCTCTATAAAGTGTTGAAGAGCAAAGATGCCACCTTGAAGACTAAGGTGCACCTGACCCAAACCGTGGTATTTTCAATCGTATCATATGCATGTGCAAGCTAGACACTGAATAAGGAAGGCCAAAGAAGAATTGATGCCTTTGAATTGTGGTGTTGGCGAAGAATATTGAATATACCGTGGACTACCAGAAGAAGGAATAACTCTGCCTTGGAAGAAGTGCGGCCAGAATGCTCCTTAGAAGCAAGGATGGCGAGACTGCGTCTTACATACTTAGGACAAGTTGTCAGGAGGGATCAGTCCCTGGAGAAGGACATCATGCTTGACAAAGCATAGGGTCAGCGGAAAAGAGGAAGACCCTCAACGAGATGGATTGACACAGTGGCTGCAACAATGAGTTCAAGCATGACAACGATTGTAAGGATAGCTCAGGACTGGGCAGTGTTTCATCTATTGTCCGTAGGGTTGCTACGAGTCGGAACTGACTCAACGGCACCTAACAACAACAACAACATTATAACTACTTAAAATTTTTAGTTCCCTGTATGTTTCCATAAAAGTGAATTACTCTCCAGCAATCAGGTATTGACTTCAGTGTGTATCTTCCTTCCAATACACTGATCTACTCAGCGTATGTTCCAATATTTCAGGCTTTTTTTCATAGACATGTCTGGTCAATGTTGAATTTTGAAAGACTTCATTAGGAACCCTGTTGGCATAGTAGTTAAAGCTCTTGGCTGCTAACCAAAAAATCGATAGTTCAAACCCACCAGCGGCTCAGCAGGAGAAGAATGTGGCAATATGCTTCCATAAAGATTTGCAGTCCTGGAAACCCTATGGGACATTCTACTCCGTCCTACAGAGTCTCTATGAGTTGGAATTGACTCGATGGCAGTGGGTTTTTTTGTTTTTGTTTTTTTTGCTTTGGTTTTCTATATTTTTTCATTGATCTGGCTTTTTTCTATAAAGATTTTGTATATTTACATGATAAGCATTTTCAATCATGCAGTGAAAATACTGTTCTATTAAATTCATTCTATCGTGTTATTTAAATGCAAATGCTGACACCATCATAATATAGTAAAATTTCTTACTAAGAAAATGACGGAGATTAGAGTAGAGTATTTGGCTAAAGTAGGCATACTTTAAAAGATTGAAAAATGATTATGTCCATCTCTTTGTCCACTAAATTAGAGGAAAGTGATAACTCAAAATGTGTGCCACTCCATGTTTAAATTGTTATATTCTTACACTATTGGTGGCCTTTAAACTGTTAGAAAAATAAAAGGTGACATGAAACTCATAGACATAACCGCATCGATAAAAGTTCACTCTCATAAATGTATATTTAAGGGGTAATTGAAGAGAAGTCAAAAAAATTAAAAAGCAGAAATAAAAACTTCCACTCATAAAAGTTCTTGTGGCAGCATTTTCACTACTCATTAAAAACTGGAAAAAGGGATTAGTATTTTAAATTATGGTACACAGGAGATGCAACTGCTCAATCATTAAAGATTGAAATTATTTAGAATACATTGTAAAAGTAATCCTTTAAAAATATAGAATTAAAGAAATTTGATCAAAATGAAACTAAAGCATGCACAATATGAGATTAATTTTTTTTTTAAATGAGCATGCACATGGATTGAATTCGGAGGGAAGTATACAAACTAGGAATAAATGTTTTAAGTTGCAAATATGGGTTTTAAATTATTTAAAAATATTTATTCATATTTTGATATGGTATTAATTTTAAGTAGTTAAATTGGGTTTCATGGGCAATATTGACAACCTACCAAATAATATGAATAATTTATGGAATGTATAGTTTAAGTAGAGAATCTAATAAAATAACTTTGATATGAAAAATTAATTATTGTCACAATACAAAATATTATAACAAAATATTATTAAATAAAATTAGATCAAATTAATATAAGACATCTTGCCCCTTTTTATAGTTTTCATAGTTCAAAAAAGACTTTAAGTAAAATTAAGGCAACTCGAACTGTGAAATCCATTTAAAACAATGAGTTATTTTATAAATGAAAATGAATCACTATATTTTTATAATATAAAAAAAGCTTGTTAAAAAAATGGCTGATTGGGCTGAAGAGTAACACTAGGTTGATCTCTGAGGAAAGATGGTTAAAGTCTCTCTATACTCCTGGGCTGCCAAGGATACTGCTGCCTTTACCACTACCAGGAAGTGTGGAACCAAAAATCTACCACCATAGTGGTGTGCTACTGTGCAATGACCAGAAAGCCATGTGCAAAACTTGGGAAATTCTGGTACACTTGTTAGTTCCAAAACTATACCTCTTCTGCTCCAATATGCAGGAGCAGAATAAATGCTCTCACTTGCTTCCTGATGTCTATAAACCGGGGAATAGGCAATAAGACCTCTGAAAAAGATGCTGAAGCAGCATCAGGGGAAGCGGGTGGGGGAATGGTGCCACTAATATATCTGGCAGGTGAAACAGAAGAAGTAACAAATCTTAGGCAGGCTTCTACCTTTCACTGTACTACTTCTGCTTTGTAAATATTTTGCAGATGAACATGATCGAAGAAACTTCAAACATGTCTGTAAACTGAGTCATAGAAGTTAAGTCTTAAAAACAGTTTTTTTTTTTCACTATAGAATTCAAAAAGCTAATTCTCAAACTTATATGGAAATATAAAATCCAATATAGCTTGATGTCATTCCACAACTCTTCTGGTCTTCAGTTATTAGTGTTTAACGTGTCAAATCTACTCTTGGAATGGTCTCTAAATTCCAGTGTGATATACTCAAGGTTGTATTTTGGCTCTCGTGGACTTCCTCTGATTTTCTTCAGTTTCAGCTTGAAATTCCATACGAGTGATTGAAAATCTGATCCAAAGTCGGTCCCTTGCCTTGTTCTGACTGATGATATTGAGCTTTTCCATTGTTTCTTTCCACATATGTAGTCAGTTTGATTCCTGTGTGTTTCATCTGGCTAGGTCTATGTGTATAGTAGCTGTTTATGTTGGTGAAAAAAGTATTTGCAATGAAGTCGTTGGTCTTGCAAAATTCTATTATTCGATCTCCGGCAAAGTCTCTATCACCAAGGCCATATTTTCCAACTATGGATCCTTCTTCTTTGTCTCTAGCTTTTGCATTCCCATCACCAGTAATTACCAATGCATCCTTGACTGCATGTTTGATCAATTTCAGACTGCAGAAGCTGGTAAAAAAATCTTCAATTTCTTTATTTTTGGCCTTAGTGGTTGGTGCGTAAATTTGAATAATAGTCGTATTAACTGGTCTTCCTTGTAGGTGTATGGATATTATCTTATCACTGACACTGTTGTACTTCAGGACAGATCTCGAAATGTTCTTTTTGACGATGAATGCAATACCATTCCTCTTCAAGTTGTCATTCCTGGCATAGTAGACTACATGATTGTCCAATTCATAATGGAAAATATTAGTCTGTTTGAGCTCACTAATGCCTAGGATATCAATGTTTATGCATTCCATTTAATTTTTTGATGATTTCCAAGTTTCCTAGATTCATACTTCATACATTCCAGAGGTCTGATTATTAATGGACGTTTGCAGCTGTTTCTTCTCATTTTGAGTCATGCCAGATCAGCAAATGAAGGTCCCAAAAGCTTTACTCCACCGATGTCATTAAGGTGGACTCTACCTTGAGGAGGTAGCTGTTCCCCAGTCATCTTTTGAGTGCCTTCCAACCTGGGAGGCTCATCTTCTGGCACTGTATCAAACAATGCTCCGTTGCTATTCATAAGGTTTTCACTGGCTAATTCTTTTCAGAAGTAGACTTCCAGGTCCGTCTTCCCAATCTGTCTTAGTCTGGAAGCTCAGCTGAAACCTTTCCTCCATAGGTGACCCTACTGGTATCTGAATATCAGTGGCATATCTTGTGTATTGTGTGTTGTGTTGATTGTGAGTAGTAAAATAAAATACTATGAGAATATTATCTGGGATAATATCATGGTAATCATGTGGTAGGAAATATTTTCTTAAATCAATACTGAAAAAGCAAACACTAAACAAAATAAACATATTGATATATTGTACTACATTAAAACTAAAATTTATTGATCTAAGAATCTAAACAAGCCCAAAGCAGGATAAATAAAAACAAAAAACAAAAAAAAAATTTTAAGACACACTGATAAAAATTTTCTAACGACCAGTAACAAAGAGAAATCCTTCAAAGAAGTCAGGATTTTAGTGTGAGACACAGGGGTTATGTACAGAGAAACAAAACCATACAATATTTTTACACTAATAAAGCACACCTTCTATGTTTGTTTGCCAATTGCTCCCTCCCACCATGAGGTATTTTCATAAGTGCTGCTATGTCAATTTTCTTAAACATGTTACTGTAAGAAATATTAGCATAATGTGCTTACTAAAGTACTTCATGGGGGAGACCATGTTTGGCAAGCAAATGTAGAAGTGTGCATTATTTATTTAAAAATATGATAGTCTCCTTGTCAGAATAGTGCAAGTCAGAAGGCAATGAACCAACTTTAAAATGTTGAGTAATAGAAACTGCCGATCTAGAAAACTAATCCAGCAAAAACGTATTTCAAAAAAAAGTGAAATAAATATTTTTGTCTTACAAGTAAAATCTGAGGAAATTCATCTCCATCAGTTGTGCACTACAAGAAATATTAAAGGAAATCCTTCAGGCGGGAAGATATTAAAAGGTGGAAACTTGGATATACACAGAAGTATAAAGAGCAATGGCAATGGAAAATATGTGCATAAATAAAATATTTGTGTCCCTTTTTTCAAAAGTATCTTTAAAAAGACAATTGACTGTTTAAGGAAAAAATAAAAATAGTTTATGAGATTTATAATATAAGTAGACTGTAGTTGACTGTGTATACTCTGGTAAATTTCTTAAATTATTTTTGAAATGGTTTAAGATTGTTTGAAGGTAGGCTGTAATGAATGAAAGATACATGTTAAAATAGAGATCAAAGAAATATAGCTAATACACGATTTTGTTGTTAGCTGCTTTTGTGTTGGCCCATTGGTATCCCATGCATGATGGAAGGAAACACTGCTTGGTCCTGTGCTATCCCCATAATCTGTTGCAGATTGGGCTATTGTGATCCAAAGGGTTTTTTCTGGCTAATTTTCAAAAGTAGAACCTCAGGACTTTCTTTCTAGTCCAGTTTAAGCCAGAATATCCCATGAAACCTGTTCAGCGTCATAACAACACAGAGCCTACAGTTAAAAGTTCATTGTGTATGAGGCTCTTTGGCCAGGAATCAAAGTCTGGCCACCCTCAGGGAAGGTGAGAATTCTACTATTGAACCATTACTGCCGTTGTAAAACACAATAATAAAACCCATTGCCTTTGAGTACATTCCAACTCACAGCAATCCTAAAGGACAGAGTAGAACTGCCCCATAGGATTTTCAAGGAGTGGCTGATGAATTGTAACTGCTGATCTCATTAACCACTAAGGTCTTAACCACTGCACCACCTGGGCTACCTAAAATACAATTAAAAAAAAAAAAAACCCGTTGCCATCAAGTCAATTCTGACTCATAGCGACCCTATAGGACACAGTAGAACTGCCCCATAGAGTTTCCAAGGAGAACCTAGTGGATTCGAGCTGCCAGCCTTTTGGTTTGCAGCCAAAATGCTTAACCACTATGCCAACAGGGTTTCCATAGTAGAAGCAAATTGGAAAGCTGAAAGTACTTAATTAAAAAAATGCAGGAAAAGAGGAAAATGAGAGCAAAGAAAAGATCTGGCAAAATAAAGTAGTGAGATGAGTCTTTAAATTCATTCACATAAATAATTACATTTAATAGAAATGGTCTAAAAAGGACTAAAAACAAACCATGACTTAATGCTGACTATAGAAAAGTAACTTTAAATATCAAGAAAGAGAAAGATAAAAAGAAAACCATGGAAGAAGTTATATTATCTAAATACTAACCAAAAGTAGGCTGAAATGACTATTTTACTATCCAAAATATTTAGATTTCAAAATAAAGTATATTTTCAGGGATAGAGAGGAACATTTCATACTGATAGATCAATGAGATGGTTCATTAGGAAGACAGAATAATCCTAAATTTTAACAGTAAAGCCAAAAATCAGATAGCTGATTACAGAAATAGACAAATCTACAATTCTATTGGTGATTTCAACACTTCTCTTTCAGTATTAATAGAAAAGTAAAAAAGAAGATAATTGAGATACAGAATACCTAAATTGGATCTAAATGACACTTGTAAAACACACCGTCTAACAATAATACATTATTTTCAAGTTTCAGGGTACTGCCCTACAAGATAGATGCTTTGTTAGACCAACAAATAAGTCTCGATATCTTTAAAATGATTGAAATAGTGCAGGTTTTTTCTCTCAATGTGATATTAAATGACAAAATTTCCAAATGCATAAAAATGGGGAGAAAAAATAAATAAGACATAGTTTAAAGACTCAGAAGAGAAACTAGAAAATATTTGATATTGAAAGAAATGAAAAACAATACAATATATCTGAATTTGTATTTTGAGTATAAAGTAATACCTAAAAGGAAAGCTGTAGCTTAAAATGATTGTACTAAAGGTAAAAAAAAAGAAGTATCATTACACACCAGATAGAAAGATTAGAATTAAAGTTTAAAAAATTGAAAATACTAATGTTGGTGAGGACGTGAAGCTGTAGGAACTCTCATGCATTTCTGGTGGGAAGGTAAAATGGCACAAACACCATTGAAAATGATTTGGCATTTTTTGTTTCTTTTGTTTTGTTTTAATAATAAATAAATAAGAAAACAAAACAAACATACACTTACCATGATCCAGAAAATCCAACTCTATGTATCTATATGTATTAAAAATTTTATTGCAGATATGTTCATAACAAGAAAAAAAAAGATTAGGAAAATACTCAGAATGCCAAAGTTAAGGATACATCAGAGAGTAAAGATGATAAAAAACAAATAAGAAGGAATGACCGGAAAGCCAACATGGCATTATAGACAGAAACACCACACTGCATCTCCACAGCAAAAAGCAAAGTGAAACAGAGACAAACATCAATCCTGGAACCTTATGAAGTTAAGAACTCAACCAAGCACCGAATAGAAAAAGAACCTGACAGAGAACAAAGAGCAAGGAGAGCTACAAAGCGGAGGTCCCTTATCAACTAACACAGCATAGACTTACCATCTTGGACTCTTCAGACACCAAGATCACTGGTGGACAGGGAATACAGGAAGGCATCTTCACAGAGCTCCCAGCAGGAGACAGAGCACTGGTAACCAATGATTCACACTTTGTCATCCTCCACTCTTCTTTCCCCTGCTTGGCCTCCATTGCTTCCTGGGAGGCCTGAAGTCTCTCCACCAGGAAGACACCTTCTTCTGGTCACTTGGATTCACGCTGCCCTCTCTCACCTCCTTCTCTTCCTTTCTCTTGAACATCTGCTCCTTCTTGACAGTCTGTAAAGTGCTGCTAGGCTGATCTGCATTGCCATGCCAGTGGGATCCCTGGGAGCACTTTTTGTTTTTCTTCATTTCTCGGTTTCTCATCTCTCTCTACTTCCCTCCTTTTCCTGTCTCCTGAATACCCCGTGCTGTGTGCCATCTCTGCTCCTTCTAGATGAGATGAACACTGCCACTTGGCTTGGGAGCCACTTCCCCATCTGTTCCGCCAGGTCAGTGGGCTTCCTTGGAAATTTTTTTTTCTTTTTTCTTGATTTCTTGTCTCTCTCTACCATCCTTGCCTTCTTTTCACCTGAACACCTCTGCCATCTCTGTGCCTTCAAGATGTGCTGTGCAGTGCTGCATGGATGCATTGCCACTTCCCCAGTCCATGCCACCATACCAGTGGGCTCCTTTCGGCATTTATTTTTCTTACTGTCTTCTTGTTTTCTTGCTTCTTTCTACCTTCCTTCCTCATCCTTCTCCTGAACTCCTGGCACCATGTTCCATCTCCACTCCTTCTTGATTGTTTGTGTAGTGCCACTTGGCTAAGGACCCATTTCTGGGGAGCTCCCTTGAGGCATTTATTTTTCTTTTCTTTCTTTTTTTCCTTGGTTTCTTGTCTCTCTCTACCTTCCTTCCTTAACCTTCTCCTGAACACCTGGTGTTGCGCACCATCTTTGTCCCTTTATTCCTACTGTCTAGTGCCAGTAGGCTTGGGACTCACTTCCAGTGGGCTCCCTTGGGGTAAGTATGTTTTTCCTTTTCTTTCTTTTTCTCAGTTTTTTGCATCTCTCTACCTTCCTTCTTTTCCTTCCTCCCAAGCACTGGGCATTTTTTTTTGTTTTGTTTTCTTATCTCTCTCTACATACCTTCCATTCCTTCCTCCTGACCACCTAGCTGCGTGTGCCTTTCTCTCTATCTTTATTTCATTTTTTGTTAGTGTAGTTTCTTATCTCTACCATACTTCCTTTCCTTTCCCCTGAACGTTACATTCAAGTGCCATATCTGTCCCTGCTTGTCAGGCTGTGCCTCACCACCCAGCTAAAAAGCCATAAGCACATGGTTTCCTGGGTCTGTGTCACTCAAAAGGTAGGCTCCTTCAGCACTTTTTTGTTTGTTTGTTTTGGCTCCTGTTTTGCTCTCTTTTCTCTTCTTTCCCAAACCATACTTCTTCACACATCACAACCTCCCCCCTTCCTCCTGCCTGTCTGCACTGTGTGCTCTGCATCACACCCCCTGAGCAACACAGGCCCTGCATAACATCCAGCTCCACCCTGTTGGCCCCAGCATGTGCCACAAATGACCCATCTCAGCACCTCCTCTTCTGCTGGACCTGCCCTGCTGCACCATAGCTCAGTGGTTGACCCTCCCTATTGGACAAGGTAGTGAGAAGTCTCATGCTCACAGATAAGCAAACGACAAAGGACACCTGCTCAGATATAAACAAATAAAACAAAAATGCAGAATAAAACAAACAAATCTACAATCGACAAGTGAGGAAAATAACTATTGAATGACCCAAAGGCAGCGGACAATATCAAAACATAAAGAAAAAGGACAGGATAGTTCCAGCAGACATCCAAAATAAAATGCCAGATAAACTTCCAGTAGAAGAAAAGGCACTGGAACTGCCTAATAGGGGATTCAAATCTCTAATATTCAGGGCTACCCAAAAGCTGAAGGAAAAAGCAGACAAAAGTGATGAAAAAATAGACAAAATCATGGAAAAGGCAGAGAAAATTATAGAAAAGACAGGCAAAACAAAGGAATAATTCAGGAAAACAATACAGGAACAAATTGTCAAAATAAATTCAAAACTAGAAATCTTACAAAAACAATTAAAAATCCAAAATATAAACAACAGGACTTCAAAAATGGGCACTGTCATACAAGGTTTGAGGAGCAGGTTTGAAATGATGGAAGGCAGGATTAGCAAAATAGAAGAAAAATATATGGATACCAGTTATTTGAGGAAAAATCAGAAAAAAAGAATGAAGAAAAAAGAAGAAATTCCAAGAATGATATGGGATATAATCAAAAGCAAAAATTTACAAGTGATCAGAGTTCCAGAACAGGGAGAGAAAATGGAAAACACAGAGAGAATCATTGAAGAATTGCTGACAGAAAACTTTCTTAATGTCATGAGAAATGAAAAGCTGATCATCAAAAAAGCTTAATGAACCTCATATAGAATAGACCCTTTCTAAAACGAAAGACAAAGAGATAATCCCGAAAGCAGCTTGAGAAAAATAAAATGCAACATATACAGAAGGGAAACAAAAAGATTAAGCTCTAACTACTCCTCAGAAACCATACAGACAAGAAGGAAATGGAATAACATATATAAAACCTTGAAAGAAAAGAATTGTCAGCCAAGAAAAATATATCTTGAAAAACCCTTGCTCAAATATGATGGTGAAGTTAGGGCATTTTCAGATAAACAGAAATTAAGGGAATATGTAAAAACTAAACCACACTTACATGAATTATTAAAGGGAGTCCTTTGGTTAGAGAACAAAGAACATCAGACACGGCCTGAATCTAGGACACAAGTCTGCCTCAGCCAGATACCAACTTAGGTAAGGAACCTTCAAGGATTAAATCAAAACTAAAAGATTTACAACAGGGAACCAGACAGGTTAATCTGTAGACAGCAAGAAACTCAGAACAATAAAAGAGGGAATAAATGGTGTAGGTATAGAATACACAAATGGAGAGGAAAGCAAGACAATAATACCAAGTAAAAAAAGACTAGTTGAAACTTAGGAAGACAAGGGTAAATTTCAAGGTAACCACAAAGAAAGTTAACAAATCTACTCATCAAAATAAAGAAGAAAAGGAGGTGGAGCCAAGATGGCGGAATAGACAGGTGCTTCCGGCAAGCTGTCTTTACAAGAAAGACCAAAAAAAAACAAGTGAAACAAGTATATTTGTGACAAGCTGGGAGCCCTAAGCATCAAAGAGAAGCTTAGACAAAAAACTGAGGGCAGGGGGAGGGAGAGACCATTCAGAAGTGGAGAGGAGTTACCGGACCTGAATCAAGGGGAGCCCTCAGGCACCATTCCCGGAAACGCGGCAGCAGAGGCAGCGGGCTGGTACTAGAGTTCGGCAGCAGTTTCCTGAGGGAGAAGCAGCCTGCCACACAGCCCACTCGCACCTCTGGAACCTGAGAAGAATGGTGCTCTTGGCAAAAGCTAAGAACTTGCATATATTTTACTGTGCCCCCCACTCCCAAGCTAGCTTCAGCAGCTGAATCCCTGGGCCTGAAATAGACTCTGGCGGGCACCTAGACCCATCCTCCCAGTGTTGGGGAAGAAAAAATCTGCAAATGGGGGAAAAAAAATTGCTAGCTCCATTAACCGGGGAAGGTCAGGACAGAAGCAGCTCCTGTCCAGGCATAAACTGTCCATGGACCTTGAGCAACTTTCCCTTCTGCATGGACCTGTGTGGGCCCATATCGGGAGAATAGGCCCTTGTTGGCAAACTCCAACCATTTCAGCTGTGTGGTGGAGAGGTGGGTGTTTGACATTTGACATTGCTTTGCCTATTAAACAAGGTACTCACCTACCCACATCAGGGACCTAAGGACTGGTAGCTCCACTCAGGTCACCTAGCCACCCGCAACAGGGGTCCAAAGATAACTGGTACCTCCCAGTCCTTACAACCAAAAACTTTGAGTGCCCATGGTCCCTCTGCAGAACCCACCCACCAGCATGCTCTAGGGAACAGAGACGTGTTTTCCCAGAGACACTTGTGGGTCACTTCTCAGCCCCTTGCCTTGTTTAGAGTATGACCCCCTGCTGCAATCAGATACTGATACATACGCCAAACACTCCTGCGCCTCTAACACTGTAGAACAGAGCCTGAACCACACGATTGATGATCAGCTACCTGGAAACCTCAGCTGAATTCATACAAAAAAACTGAATGGACTTTAGACTGATATACCTGATAACAGCTCTAGCCAGCTGGTGACAGGACACTAGAGCTCCAAAGGTGAAAATAATCAAGCTAGCTCACTCAAGCAACACAAAGGGGTATACCAAAACAAAACAAAGCAAGCAGCTGTGACACAGTAAGCAATGATAAACTAACACAATAATTTATAGATGGCTGGGAGACAACAGTCAATATCAAGTCACATAAAGAAACAGACCATGATCACCTTAACAAACTCTCAAAACAAAGAATTCAGGGATCTTCTAGATGAAAGTACATTCCTAGAATTACCAGAGCCAGAACACAAAAGGTTTAATATACAAAACCCTTCAAGACATCAGGAAGGAAATGAGGCAATATGCAAAACAAGCCAAGGAACACACAGATAAAGCAACTGAAGACATTAGAAACATTATTCAGGAACATAATGAAAAGTTTAATAAGCTGGAAAAATCCGTAGACAGACAAAAATCAGAATTTCAGAAGATTAACAATAAAACTACAGAATTAGATAATTCAATAGAAAGTCAGAGGAGCAGAATTGAGCAAGTAGAAGCTAGAATTTCTGAACTTGAACATAAATCACTTGGCACTAATATATTTGAAGAAAAATCACATAAAAGAATTTAAAAAAATGAAGTAGCCTTAAGAATCATGTGGGACTCTATCAAGAGAAATTACCTACGAGTGACTGGAGTACCAGAACAGTGGAGGATAACAGAAAATACAGAGAAAATTCTTGAAGATTTGTTGGCAGAAAACTTCCCCGATATTGTGAAAGATGAGAAGATATCTATCCGAGATGCTCATTGAACTCCACATATGGTAGATGTTAAAAGAAAGCCACCAAGACATATTATAATCAAACTTGACAAAACCAAAGATAAAGAGAGAATTATAAGAGCAGCAAGGGATAAATGAAAAGCCACCTACGAACCAGAGCCAATAAGAATAAGCTTGGACTACTCGTCAGAAACCATGCAGGCAAGAAGGCAATGGGATGACATATTTAAAAAATTGAAGGAAAAAAATTCCTTGCCAAGAATATATATTCAGCAAAACAGTCTCTTAAATATGAAGGTGAAATTAAGACAAGTTTAGGGAATTCGTAAAAACCAAACCAAAACTACAAGAAATACTAAAGAGAGTTCTTTGGTTAGAAAATCAATAATATCAGGCATCAGCCCAAGACTAGAACACTGGGCAGAGCAACCAGAAGTCAACCCAGACAGGGAAATCCAAAAAAACAAAGCAAGATTAATAAAAAAAAAAGCCCAAAACAGGGTAACAGCGATGTTATTATAAACGAAGACAACATTAAAATAATAAAGAGGGACTAAGAAATGTAATCATACACCTTCCATATGGAGAAGATAGGGCGATACAAAGACATAAAAGTTAGTTTTAAATTTAGAAAAATAGGGGTAAATAATAAGGTAACCACAAAGGAGACAAACTATCCTACTCATGAAAAATAAAATACAAGGGGAAAATGCAGACTCAGCAGAAACAAAAACAACAACAACAAACATGAGGAAAGGACAATATATAAAGAAAATCTACCCAGCACATAAAATCAAGTGGGGAAAAGAAACTGTCAATACACAAAAAAGACATCAAAACGACAGCACTAAATTCATACCTATCCATAATTACCCTGTATGTAAATGGACTAAAAAGGACTAAATACACCAATAAAGAGACAGACAGTGGCAGAATGGATTAGAAAACAAGATCCGTCTATATGCTGCCTACAGGAGACACACCTTAGACTTAGAGACACAAACAAGCTAAAACCCCAAGGAATGGAAAATATATATCAAGCAAACAACAATCAAAAAAAGCAGGAGTGGCAATATTAATTTCTGACAAAATAGACTTTAAAGTTAAATCCATCAGAAAGGATAAGGAAGCACACTATATAATGATGAAAGGAACAATACACCAAGAAGACATCACCATATTAAATATTTATGCACCCAATGACAGGGCTGCAAGATACATTAAAAAAACTCTATCAGCATTGAAAAGTGAGATAGACAGCTCTGGAATAATAGTAGAGACTTCAACACACCACTTTCGGTGGAGGACAGGATATCCAGAAAGAAGCTCAACAAAGACACGGAAGATCTAAGTGCCACAGCAACCAACTTGACCTCATAGACGTATACAGAACACTCCACACAACAGCAACCAAGTATACTTTCTTTTCTAGTGCACATGGAACATTCTCTAGAATAGACCACATATTAGGTCATAAAACAAGCCTTAGAAGAATCCAAATCGTTGAAATATTACAAAGCATCTTCTCTGACCATAAGGCCATAAAAGTGGAAATCAATAACAGGAAAGCAGAGAAAAGATGTTAAACACTAGGAAACTGAACAATACCCTGCTCAAAAAAAAAATGGATTATAGAAGACATTAAGGATGGAAAACAGAAATTAAGAGAATCCAATGAAAATGAAAACACTTCCTATCAGAACCTTTGGGACACAGCAGAAGTAGTGCTCAGAGGCCAATTTATATCAATAAATGCACACATCCAAAAAGAAGAAAGGGCCAAAATCAAAGATTTATCCCTACAACTTGAACAAATAGCAAAAGAGCAACAAAAGAAACCCACAGGCACCAGAAGACAACAAATAATAAACATTGAAAACAAAATTTTTTTTTTAATCATTAGAGCTGAACTAAATGAAATAGAAAACAGAAAAACAATTGAAAGAATTAACAAAACCAAAAGCTTGTTTTTTGAAAAAATCAACAAATTTGATAAACCCCTGGCCAAACTGACAAAAGAAAAACAGGAGAGGAAGCAAATAACCCGAATAAGAAATGAGAGGGGTGATATTACAACATACCCAACTGAAATTAAAAGAATCATATCAGGTTACTATGAAAAACTATACTCAAATAAATTCGAAAATCGAGAAGAAATGGATGAATTCCTGGAAACACACTACCTACCTAAACAAACACAAACAGAAGTAGAACAACTAAATAGACCCATAACAAAAGAAGAGATTGAAAAGGTAATCAAAAAACTCCCAACAAAAAAAAAGCCCTGGTCCGGACCACTTCACTGCAGAGTTCTACCAAACTTTCAGAGAAGAGTTAACACCACTACTGCTAAAGGTATTTCAGAGCATAGAAAAGGATGTAATACTACCAAACTCATTCTGTGAAGCCACCATATCCCTGATACCAAAACCAGGTAAAGATACCACAAGAAAAAAAAATTATAGACCTATACTCCTCATAAATGTAGATGCAAAAGTTCTCAACAAAATTCGAGGCAATAGAAGTCAATGAGATATCAAAAAAATAATTCACCATGACCAAGTGGGATTCATACCAGGTATGCAGGGATGGTTCAACATTAGAAAAACAATTAATGTAATCCACCACATAAATAAAACAAAAGACAAGAATCACATGATTTTATTAATTGATGCAGAAAAGGCATTTGACAAAGTTCAACACTCATTCATGATAAAAACTCTCAGCACAATAGGAATAGAAGGAAAATTCCTCAACATAGTAAAGGGCATTTATACAAAGCCAATAGCCAACATCACCCTAAATGGAGAGAGCCTGAAAGCATTCCCACGGAGATCAGGAACCAGACAAGGATGCCCTTTATCACCACTCTTATTCAGCATTGTGCCGGAAGTCCTAACCAGATTAATTAGGCTAGATAAAGAAATAAAGAGCACCCAAATTGGTGAGAAGAAGTAAAAGTATCTCTATTTGCAGATAACATGATCTTATACACAGAAAGCCCTAAGGAATCCTCCAGAAAACTACCTAAACTAATACAAGATAAACATACAAAAATCAGTTGGATTCCTCTACACCAACAAAAAGAACATCAAAGAGGAAATCACCAAATCGATGCTATTTACAATAGCCCCCAAGAAGATAAAATACTTAGGAATAAATCTTACCAGAGATGTAAAAGACTTATACAAAGAAAACTACAGTACACCTCTGCAAGAAACCAAAAAAGACTTACATAAGTGGAAGAACATACCTTGCTCATGGATAGGAAGACTTAACATTATAAAAATGTCTATTCTATCAAAAGTGATCTATACATTTAATGTAATTCCAATCCAAATCCCAACGACATTCTTTAACGAGATGGAGAAACAAATCACCAATTTCATATGGAAGGGAAAGAGGCCCCGGATAAATAAGGCATTACTGAAAAAGAAGAACAAAGTGGGAGGCCTTACTTTACCTGATTTTAGAACCTATTATACTGCCGCAGTAGTCAAAACAGCCTGGTACTGGTACAACAACAGATATATAGACCAATGGAACAGAATTGAGAATCCAGACATAAATCCATCCACGTATGAACAGTTGGTATTTGACAAGGGCCCCAAAACAGTTAAATGGTGAAAAGACAGTCTTCTTAACAAATGGTGCTGGCATAACTGGATATCCATCTGTAAAAAAATGAAACAAGACCCATACCTGACTCCATGCAAAAAAACTAACTCAAAATGGATCAAAGACCTAAATATAAAACCTAAAACGATAAGTATCATGGAAGAAAAAATAGGGACAACGTTAGGAGCCCTAGTACATGGCATAAACAGTATACGGAACATTATCAACAATGCAGAAGAGAAACTAACTGGGGGCTCCTAAAAATCAAACACCTATGCTCATCCAAAGACTTCACAAAAGAGTAAAAAGACTACCTACAGACTGGGAAAAAGTTTTTAGCTATGACATTTTTGATCAGCACCTGATCTCTAAAATCTACATGGTACTGCAAAAACTCAACTGCAAAAAAGACAAATAACCCAATTAAAAAATGAGCAAAAGATATGAATAAGCACTTCACTAAAGAAGACATTCAGTTAGCTAACAGGTATATGAGGAAATGCTCACGTTCACTAGCCATTACAGAAATGCAGATCAAAACCACAATGAGATTTCATCTCACTCCAACAAGGCTGGCATTCATCCAAAAAACACAAAATAATAAATGTTGGAGAGGCTGTGGAGAGACTGGAACACTTGTACACTGCTGGTGGGAATGTCAAATGGCACAACCACTTTGGAAATCGATTTGTCGCTTCCTTAAAAAATTAAGAATAGAACTACCATACGATCCAACAATCCTACTCGTTGGAATATATCCTCGAGAAATAAGTGCCTTTACGTGAACAAGTATATGCTCACCCATGTTTATTGCAGTAGTGTTTACAATAGCAGAAAGATGGAAGCAACCAAGGTGCCCATCAACGGATGGATGGATAAATAAATTATGATATACTTGCTCAATGGAATACTACACATAGATGAAGAACAGTGAGGAAACTGTGAAACATTTCATAACATGGAGGAACCTGGAAGGCATTATGCTGAGTGAAATTAGTCAGTTGCAAAAGGAGAAATATTTTATAAGACCACTATTATAAGAGCTTGAGAAATAGTTTAAACTGAGAAGAAAACATTCTTCTGTGGTTATGAGAGGGTGGGGGGGCATTCACTAATTAGATAGTATCTAAGAACTACTTTAGGTGAAGGCAATGACAGTACACAATACAGGGGAGGTACGCACAATTGGGCTAACCAAAAGCAAAGAAGTTTCCTGAATATACTGAATGCTTCAAAGGCCAGTGTAGCAGGGGCAGGGATCTGGGGACCATAGTTTCAGGGGACATCTAAGTCAGTTGGCATAATAAAATTTATTAAGAAAACATTCTGCATCCCACTTTGAAGAGTGGTGTCTAGGGTCTTAAACGCTAGCAAGCAGTCATCTAAGATGTATCAATTGTTCTCAACCCACCTACATCAAAGGAGAATGAAGAACACCAAGGACACAAGGTGATTACGAGCCCAAGAAACAGAAAGGGCCACATGAACCAGAGCTTACATCATCCTGAGACCAGAAGAACTAGATGGTGCCCAGCTACAACCAATGACTGCCCTGACTGGGAACACAACAAAGAACCCCTGAGGGAGCAGGAGAGCAGTGGGATGCAGACCCCAAATTCTCATAAGACCACACTTAATCGTCTGACCGAGACTAGAAGGACTCCAGTGGTCATGGCCCTCAGACCTTCTGTTGGCCCAGGGCAGGAACCATTCTCAAAGCCAACTCTTTAGACATGGATTGGACTGGACTATGGGTTAGAGAGGGATACTGGTGAGGAGTGAGCTTCTTGGATCAGGTGGACACTTGAGACTATGTTGGCATCTCCTGCCTGGAGGGGAGATAAGAGGGTGGAGGGAGTTAGAAGCTGGCAAAATGGACATGAAAAGAGAGAGTGGAGGGAGAGAGCAGGCTGTCTCATTAGGCAGAGAGTAATTGGGAGTGTGTAGCAAAGTGTATATGGGTTTTTGTGTGAGAGACTGACTTGATTTGTAAACTTTCACTTAAGGCACAATAAAAATTATAAAAAAAAATAAGAAAAAAGTAAAGTCTCGGTAAACACGAAATCTGCAAAAACAAAAGGAATGGAAAAAAAAATCCACAAATGAAAAGAATTTAGCATAGGAGAGTAAGAGGAACAAAGAAAATATCAGCAACTCAAAAAAGAGCACTAAAAAATAATGGCAAGAAATTTGTACCTATCAATAATTACACTCAATGGAAATGGTCAAAATGGTCCCATAAAGAGGCAGAGAGTGACAGAAAGGATTAAAAAACATGACCCATCAATATGCTGTCTCCAAGAAACAGGCCCTAGAAACAAACATATAAATTTATTAAGAATGAAAAAATGGAAATAAATATATCAAGCAAACAGCTACCAAAAAAGAGCAAGAGTGGCAATACTAATCTCAGATAAAATAAACTTTAAATAAAAATCCACCATAAAAGACAAAGAAGGGCACTATATAATGATTAAAGGGATGATCCGTCATAAAAACATAATCATAATCAATATGCTTGCAATGACAGGGTTCCAAAATACATAAACCAAACTCCAACAGCACTGAAAAGGGAAACTGACAGTTCCACAAAAATAGTAGGAGATTTCAACTGACCACTCTCGGTAAAGGACAGAAAATCTAGAAAGAAACTCAACAAATATACGGGAGATCTAAAGGACACAATCAGCCAACTTGAACTCATAGAGATATATAGAACTTTCCACCCAACAGTGGCAAAGTACACATTCTTTTCCAATGCACATGGAATGCTCTCCAGAATAGACCACATCTTAGGCCACAAAGCAGCTCTCAACAAAATGCAAAACACTGGGATAATACAAAGTATCTTCTCTGGTCACAACCCCATCAAAGCAGAAATTAGCAACAGGAAGAGAAGGAAAAAAAAAATATATATATATATGGAAACTGAACAATACCTTGCTTAAAAACCACTGGGTAATAGAAGAAATCGAACATGGAGTCAAAAAATTCCTAGAGTAAAAGGAGGAAGGGACAAAATCAAAACATTACACAACTTGAACAAAGAGAAAGGGAACGATAAAAGAAGCCCACAGTCAAGAGAAGAAAGGAAATAATAAAGATCAGGGCAGAAATAAATGAAATAGAGAATAGAAAAACAATAGAAAGAATCAACAAGACAAAAAATTGATTCTTTGAAAGGATCAACAAAACCGACAAACTATTGGCCAAACTGACAAAAGAAAAACAGGAGAGGATGCAAATAACCCAAAGAAATGAAATGGGAGACGTTACAAGAGATTCAACTGAAATAAAACCGGTCATAACAGAATACTATGAAAAACTATACTCCAACAAATTTGGAAACCTAGAGGAAATGGACAAATTTCTAGAAACACATTACCTAACCAAAATAACACAAACTGATCTTGAAAATGTGAACAGACCCATAACAAGAGAAGAGATTGAAAATGTAATAAAAAAGCTCTCAACAACAACAACAAAATAGCCCTGGCCTAGATTGCTTCAGTGGAGAATTCTATGAAACATTCAAAGAAGAGCTTACACCAGTACTACTCAAATTATTTCAGAATATAGAAAAGGAAGATATACTTCTGAGTTCATACTAAGAAGCCAGCATAACCCCAATACCAGAACCAGGCAGACACCACAAAAAGAAGTACAGACTAATATCTCTCATTAATATAGACGCAAAAATTCTCAACAAAAGCTAATAGAATTCAGCATCCTATAAAAAAAAAAAAAATACACTATGACCAAGTAGAATTAATACCAAGTATTCAAGGATTGTTCAACATTAGAAAATCAATGTAAACTACCACATAAATAAAATAAAAGGAAAGCATCACATAGTCATCTCATTAGATACAGAAAATGCATTTGACAAAGTCCAAAACCCATTCCTGATAAAAACTCTCAGTATAATAGGTATAGGAAGGAAATTCCTCAACATAATAAAGCACATCTTTTTATACAGGCTTATATAAAACCAAGAGTCAATATCAGTCTTATGGAGAGAGGCTGGAAGCATTTCATTTGAGAAAAGGAACAAGGCAAGGATGCCCTTTTCACCATTGCTGTTTAACATTGTGCTGGAAGCCCTAGCTAGATGATAAGGCAAGAAAAATAAATACAGCCCATCCAAATTGGTAATGAACAAGTAAAATTCTCCACATCTGCAGATGATATAATACTACACATAGAAAACCCAAAAGACTCCACAAGAAAACTACTACAACTAATAGGCTCAGCAGAATAGCAGGGTACAAGATAAACATAAAAAATCAGTTGGATTCCTATACACCAATAAAGAGAATGATGACAAGGAAATCAGGATAACAATGCCATTTATAATAGCCCTTAAAAAAATAAAATACTTAGAAAAAAGTCTAACCAGTTATGTAAAATACCTAACAAAGAAAACTACAAAACACTACTGCAAGAAACCGAAAGAGATCTACATAAATGGAAAAACATACCATGCTCGTGGATAGGTAGACTTAACACTATGAAAATGTCAATTCTACCCAACCCAATCTACAAATACAATGCAATCCTGATCCAAGTACCAACAGCATTCATTAAAAAGATTGGAAAAAACAAATCATTAACTTTATATGAAAAGGGAAGAAGCCCAGGATAAGTAAAGCACTACTGAAGAAGAATAAAGTAGGAGGACTCATAATACCTGACCTCAGAAACTACTATACAGCTACAGTAGTCAAAGCAGCCTGGTACTGATACAATGAGAGATACATTCACCAATGGAACAGAATTGAGAGCCCAGATGTAAATGAATCCACCTACAGTCACCTGTTCTTCAACAAGGGCCCAAAGTACATAAAATGGTAAAAAGACAGCCTTTTTAACAAATGGTAAAGGGAAAACTGGATGTCCATCTGCAAAAAAAAGAAACAGGACCCATACCTCACACCATACACAAAAACTACTTCAAAATGGATCAAAGACCTAAATATAAAGCCAAAAACAATAAAGATCATAGAAAAAAATAGGATCAATGCTAGAGACCCTAATACACAGCGTTAACAGGATACAAACCATAACTAACCATACAGAAACTCCAGAAGATAAGCTAGGTAACTGGAATCTTCTAAAAATTAAGCACTTATGGTCATCAAAAGACTTCACCAAAAGAGGAAAAAGAGAACATACAGACTGGGAAAAAATATTAGGCTATTATGCATCAAAGGTCTAGTCTCTAAAACCTACAAGAAAATCCAACACTTCTACAACAAAAAGACAAATAATCCAACTAAAAAATGGGCTAAAAATATGAATGGTCGCTTCATCAAAGAAGATATTCAAGCCTCTAACACGCATATGAGGAAATGCTTGTGATCACTAGCCATCAGAGAACTGCAAATCCAAATCGTAATGACATGCTATCTCACCCCAGAATTTCTGACACGAATCAAAAAACAGAAAATAAAAAATGTTTGAGAGCCTACGGGTAGATTGGAACTCTTATGCACTGCTGGTGGGAATGCAAAATGGTGCAACGATTCTGGAAAACAATATGATGCTTCCTTAAAAAGCTAGAAAGAGAAATACCATATGATCCAGCAATTCCACTCCTAGAAACATACCCTAGAGAAATAAGAACCGTCGCACAAAGAGACATATGCACACCCATGTTCATTGCAGCATTGTTCACAATAGCAAATTGATGGAAACAACCTAGATGCCCATCAACAGATGAATGGATAAGTAAATGATGGTACATACACACAAAAGAGTACTATGCAACAATATAGAACAATGATGAATATGCAAAGCATCTCACAACGTGGATGAATCTGAAGGGCATTTTATGCTAAGTGAAATAAGTCAACCACAAAAGGACAAACATTGTATGAGACCACTACTATAAAAACTCATGAAAGGATTATCCACAAAAAGAAACACTCTGATGATTAGGAGGGAGGGGAGGGGTGGGGATAGAAAAACACTAAATAGACAATAGATAAGAGGTAACTTTGGTGAAGGATAAGACAGTACACAATATTGGGGAAGCCAGCATAACTTGTCCAACGCAAGGCCATGGAAGCTCCACAGACACTTCCAAATTCCTTGAGGGACTGAATTACTGGGCTGAGGGCTATGGAGACTGTCAGGGAACATCTTGCTCAATTGGCATAACAGAGTTTATAAAGAAAACGTTCTACATTTTGCTTTGGTGAGTAGTGTCTGGGGTCTTAAAAGCTTGTGAATGACCATCTAAGATACTCTACCGGTTTCACCCAGCCTGGACCAAGGCAGAATGAAGAAAACCAAAGACACAAGGGAAAGGTTAGTTCAAATGACTCATGGACCACAAGTAATAAGCCTTCACCAGACTGAGTCCAGCACAACTAGAGGGTGTCCGGCTACCACCACTGACTGCTCTAACAGGGATGGCAATAGAGGGTCCAGGACAGAGCTGGAGAAAAAAGTAGAACAAAATTCTAACTCACACACACACACAAAAGACTGGTCTGACAGAGACTAGAGAAACCCCTAGAGTTTGATCCCTGGACACCCTTTTAGCTCAGTAATAAAGTCCCTTCCGAGGTTCAACCTTCAGACAAAGATTAGACAGGCCCAAATAACAAAATAAGACTAAAAGGGCACACCAACCCAGGGGCAAAGACTAGAAGGCAGAAGGCGACAGGAAAGCTTCTATTAGGGAACGCAAGGTCCAGAAGGGGAGAGTGTTGACATGTTGTGTGGTTGGTAACCAATGTCACGAAACAATATGTGTACTAATTGTGTAATGAGAAGTCAGTTTGTTCTGTAAACTTTCATCTAAAGTAAACTAATAAAAATAACATAAAACCCTTAAAAAAGAAGAAGAAATGGCCAGAGAGATTGAAGGAATATAAGGAGTGGATAGATAACTGAAAAAAAAAAAAAAAAGAGAGAGAGAGAAGTTTCAAGTGTGCAGTATGTAGCACGGGGAAATAGTACAGTGATATCAAGTAAGATAAATTATAGAAAATGATCATTTGTGCTTGTAACACAGCTGTTATCGATAACCTTGACAAGGGCAGTGTAATTACACTTAAAGATTTCTGGTTGTGAGTAGTGGATATAGAAAGAATATGTGACTTGGCTGTTGGTGGAATGCTGGAAACAGTGTTATGGAAGATGAAGGAGGACATACGTTTATGGTAGAGTTTCTATTGGGGTTAAGATAAAAAAGATTAGTGTTGGCATGGTGTCATGGTTAAAAGGAATGTTTTCTACTTACATGTGGGAAGTGAATAAATGCTGAGAAGAAAACTGGACTTAATTCTAAGTCTCAGTTTCCCAGTTTTGAATAAATTTCTTTGACATTTATATAATACTTAATCACATGAAAATACAAGCTGTCTATTGAATTTTATAATATGAAAATCTGTCTGTAATATATTTCTTAAAGAGCTCAGCTGCTAACCAAAATGTTGGCAGTTTTAATCCACCAGCCACTCCTTGGAAACCCTATGGGGCAGTTCTACTGTGTCCTATAAGGTTGTTATGAGTCAAAATTGACTCAAAATCAACAGGTTTGAAATATGTTTTTGAGATTACACCCACCCACATGGATTGAATTGTTTCCTCCAAAAATTATTTCTATCAATTTGTCTGGGCCATGATTCTCAGTATTGTTTGATTTTCCAATATGTTGTAAATCCTGCTTCTATGATGTTAATGAAGGAGAATGGGTGGCAGTTGTGTTAGTGAGGCAGGACTCCATCTACAAAATTAGGTTGTGTATTGAGGCAATCTCTTGAGATATAAAACAGAGAAGCAAGCTGAGAGACAGGTGGACCTCATGCCACCAAGGAGGCAGTGCCTGTTGTAAAGAGCATCCTTTGGACCTGAGGTCCCTGTGCTGAGAAGATCCTAGTCTGTGGGAAAATTGATGAGAAGGCTGACAGAGAGAGAAATCCTTTCCCTAGAGCTGACACCCTAAATTTGTACTTTTAGCCTACTTTACTGTGAAGAAATAAATTTCTCTATGTTAAAGCTGTCCTCTTGTGGTATTTCTCTTACAGCAGCACCAGATGATTAAGACATCCAGTCTTTAGTTATCAACATGGTTAGATTCCAGAGATCTGGACACCATGCAAAAATTGGCATATTGTAAAAATGGAGGATGATCACATCAGATCACAAAATGGAGGATGGCTATGTCATTACATAACTGCCAAATTACATCATTATGTAACTGCCAATTTACATAATTACTTAACTGCCAAACCGCTGAGATTCATGGCCCAGTCAAATTGACGTAAAACCTTAGCTATCACAGCCAGCACCACTCTTGCTTTGCAACTCCACGTTCATTACTGGCAGGTATATGTTGCTAATGCACAAAATAATCAGACAGTAGATACTTTACTATTGTTGTATATGTGAAATGTCAGATGAAAAAAGGAAGTCGATAAGAGAGGAGTAGGTATACAACCAAATTGCACCAACTTTAGGATGGCATCAAGCCACTGTGCATCTCTTTCTTGGGAGTATAGCTTACAATTATATATTCTTTCTTGTTAATGAACATTAACTTAGGCACAAGTGAACTTCTAGGAAATTTTGAAAAAAATTAAATGAGTCAAGAAAATATGTCATGATTCTTCTGTTTCTGGCACACAGTTCTAACTTGTCAGCCATAAGGCTAACATAGATAGTAGTTTCATGCTTTTGCTTAGGCAATGATCTGAATACCGATTGTGGATTTTGACTGCAGATGTGAGAAGCAAACCATTTCTAACAGATGTATAATCTGATTAAATATGCAACGCAATGATATTGTCAAAACCTATTAATCACTGTTTCAGGACACATTAGTGCAGGCTTTACTGACAGCTGTGAGGATTGGAATATCTCTTCAGTTGTAGGTTCTGTTGCTCATCCACACCACCCAATGGATCTTAAAGGGAAAAATAACTACAGTAGGCACATGTACAATGCACTTAAAATGCTCGATGGAGACTTTCCCATCATTAGAGAGAGGAGATACACATTTTCTACTCCAATAGGAGTAATAAATAGCTAGAATTTTATCCTAGCTCCATTTCAGTTGTTTTTTTACCCCCAAATTGCAGGAATGGCTTTCTATCATGCTGGGACTAATTCAAAGCTGCAGATACAGAGCTGAATCTCCAGCATGCATATATTAGGATGCAGCTCCATGACTGATGATTGTACAACACGTGCTCACAGATGAATAGTAGCAAAGCCTTTTTCCCCACTGAGAATGTTGACAAGTATTGATTTCTCAACCATTGATACACACAGGTGCTGCAATGTATTTTGGGAAGGTTAGTATCTTAATATTACGATCATCAGCCTTAGATCTGTATTTTTCTCCTTGCTTCACCCTTACTGTTTGGAATTCCTGATACTATTAGGACTAAAGTAACTGTTAACCAACGTAATTCATATTGTTCTCATATTTAATTATGTTGCATGCCAGAATTTTACATCACAGTCTATTGAAAATAGACAAATTATAATCAAAGTTTACCCTTTATCCAATTCTTTCATAGTCATTTCAGAAATATAATGTTTTAGAAATGACCAACATATTAAAAGACCTGGCTACTCAGATGGTATGAGATGAAGAAATATAGCAGTAAGTCTTTGAGCTAGCTAGAAAAATCAAAGGAAGGGGGAATTAAATATATTTCAGATCTTCTCAAACCACACATTAAAGTTGAACTGATGATGATTGATTTGAGAGGATGGAACGTAGTAGTAGTAGTAATTGCATCCATGCTTTCAATTCTCTTAAGGGTAGGAAACTCTGACTTTCTAGCTCTTCTCCCTGCTCATAAATGCTAGTTTTTCATTGTTGTAAAAATATAGATAACACAACATTTGCCATTTCAAAATCTTGTATGTGTACAATTAAGTGACACCAACTGTATCAATCTACTGTGCAATCATCACCAATATATGATGCCAATTTTTCCATCACCATAAACAGAAACTCAGTGTTTCCCAAACACTGGTTCTCCATTCTCCCCTCCCTCTCATTCCCAGTAACCACTATTAAACTTTGCTTTCCGTACATTTGCCTATTCTAGGTATTTCATGGAAACCCTGGTGGTGTAGTGGTTAAGAGATACAGCTGCTAACCAAAAGGTCAGCAGTTCGAATCCACCAGGCACTCCCTGGGAACCTGATGGGGCAGTTCTACTCTGTCTTATAGGGCCACTATGGGTCAGAATTGACTTGATGCCAAGAGTCAGTTAGTCAGGTATTTTATGTAAGTGATATCCTACAATAAGTGTCCTTTTGTGACTGGCTTACTTCACTCAGCGTAAGGTTTTCAAAGTTCATCCATGTCATAACATATATCAGGACTTCATTTCTTTTTATGGCTGAGTAATATTCTAAACCTGGAAGAAGGGATGATCTAAATCATATTAATTGAGTCAAAATGACCGCTTATCCCTAGAATCAGATTTGCTTTTGAAAAATCAGAATATGCTCTTTAATATGTAGATAAAAGTCAAGAATAATAAACCGACAATAAAAGCCACAATATACAGGAAAGTGCATAAATCACCAAAATTGAATACTTGTACATATAGGTGCATATGCTAAAAAAAATTACAGGATTAAATTTTAAGTGGAACTCGGGCCTCTCATCTTCACTGATATTAATTTAGTGTTAAAATTCGTCTATAAATAATAAGTAGCAAGACATAGGATGTATTTGTGGGCAGGTTCACCAGAATAAAATGACAAGCCTTTTTCTCAGAATTATTATGAGTCAGAAAAGCATAAAGTGATCTTAATGCTAAATTAAATGAAATTGTTTTATCAAGTCACTGAATGCACATTTTTAAAATGTAAAATAATTTAGTAGTCTTAATTAAAAACAACACTTTTTGTTCCCAAACTTCTCACTATTAATTCCCATTATTCAAAGACTTCTACCTTTAAAAGCTTAATTTTTATTTCTGGTACTTAATTACATATTCTACATATCATATACAAACTACCATATTTTTTCTTAAATTTTAGATATTATTTGCTAACTTCCTACGGTGGAAGCCCAGAATTTAACTTGCTTATAACTTTTTTTTTTTTTATAACTATCCCACAACCAAGAGTATATTCTCAATCACTGTTCTTATCACAACACAAGCTCAGGCTTCCAGCCCCCCGTCTTCCCAATATCACAGAGTTGGGTTATATAAATAGAGGGAATGTATTATCACGACCATGTAAATGTTATTCACCATGAAGTGTACTGTACTCCCATTGTCTTTCCTGTGTAACTTCTGTTTCTCTGGAGTTATTAATTGCTTTTTTAGTAATCGGTACCATAAACCAAATAAAGCCCCAAACTGGAATTTGAATCTGACTCACAGTGACCCCAAATGTATCAGAGTACAATGGCACTCCATAGAGTTTTTATTAGCTGTGATGATCACCAGGTCTTTCTTTCATGGTGCCTCTGGGTGGGTTCTAATCGCCAATTTTCGTTAGTAGCCGAGTGCAGGCTGTTTGTTCCACTCAGGAAGAATTGCTACTATAGTTGTTATTCATTTCGCTCAAAGCCTCTGAGTAAATGTTGATCACTCGGTATATTTAAACACATCAGCTTTTGGGTAATTCCTTCTATATGCTTATAAATAACCCTCTGGAAGCACTTAACTTCCACTGGATTTAGATGACTAGCTGCTTAGGTTTATCCTGGAAGCTCCTCCACCATCATCCTAGGTATTTCCTTCGCTATTTCTTATGTGTTGAATCTTGTTAAATACCATGTTTCCATTTTCTTGCTTTACTTCATTTAGTGGAGCATATTGTCCAATAGGTCTGGAAAGTGGGTGTATATATATATATATATATATATGTATTATATATATACACACACATACACACATATGTATGTGGGTGCATATATACACATATATATACATCTGGAGAGTGGGTGTATATAAGGAAATGTTATGACATTTTATAAATACAGTGGTGCAGTGGTTAAGAGCTTGGCCCCTAGTCAAAAAGTTGGCAGTTTGAATCCATCAGCCACTCCTTGGAAACCCTGTGGGGCAGTTCTATTCTGTCCTATAGGATGGCTGTGAGTTGGAATCAACATGACGGTAATGGGCAATATATATATAAAATGTCATAACCTGCCCGTATACACACCCACTCTCCAGATCTATTGAACGATATAGTAGTTGCACTAAATGAAGAAGTTAAGCAAAAAGAAAAATGGAAACATGGTATTTAGGAAACAAGATTCAACACACATATATATCTGCAATAAAAATATATATATACACTTTTAGTATTTTTAAATTTTATCATCATTAAAATATGAAAATATGGCTGAATATAGATTTATAGGTTGCCAATCATTTATCCTTTAATTATTGAAGATCTTGTTTAATCTTTCACATTTCGAGAAGCCTAAAGCCATTCTGATTCTTACTGTAGAAGATTTTACAATACTTTGTGAATTGTTTTCTAAAAAGTTATTATGCTGCTGGTAGTTGTTTATTTACATTATTGTTCTGGGAAGTCAATAAAGACTTTAATTCCAGAAATACATGCTCATAAATTGTGGAAAAAATTTTATATTATTTCTTTGATAATTTTCTCCTTTTTTTTTTTTTTAATGTCTATTTTTTTATTTGTATGTTGGACTTTCTGCACTGGTTCTTTAATTTACATTTTAACATTTTCTACAATTTTCCATCTTTGTCTTTTTGTTCTGATTTCTGAAGGAATTACTTCACATCTTCTAACACTTCCATTTACTATTAACATTTTTTAATTTTGATATTACATTTAGGGACACTTTCTTTTTGTCTAAATGTTCTGTCTTTAAGCCATTTTATTTTTTTCAATGATGAATGTCTTTTTTAAAATTTTTTTCTACTCCTTGAATTGCATCTTTTTTTTTTCTTTCATTAATTTTTAATGTTTGCTTTATTAGTCTTTCCCGTTAGAATTTTTATTCAGATTTCTGCTTCTTCTTGACTGACCGTTACTTAAAGAACCTTTGTGTGTGAGTGTGTGTTTGTGTGCGCGTGCGCGTGTGTGTGTTTGGAGGCAGGGAGCAGGGTTGGTGACTATATTAGAATTGCCTAGCACCATCGATTGTAGTACAACCATGTCTCTGAGAGCCCCAGTATCTCTGAGTCCTCTTGTTTTTGGTCTGTCAGCTTGTACTGAGAGGACTAGTTCAATTTCTGCATGTGAGAATTGGGAATAATCTTGGCTTCCAGCATTTTCTACTCTGCAAGGAGAGAGTGGTGCTCTTACTATTTAGCCTGAAGAATTTTGAATATTTCTTCTTATTTTTGTTATGACACTATGACCCTGTTTTAGTCTGGTCAGAATCCTCTGGTTTTCCTTGTTCAGATGGCAAATATCCAGCCTTCTTTTGGTGATGGATGGGGTGGATGCATACAGTCAAGGGTTGGGAAAGACTAGAGATGTAACTGCTTCTTCTATGGACTTTCGTCCAATCGCCTTGTTTCCAGCACCACACAATTCTGCTTTCAATCACCCTGGTAAGACCAAGTCCTTAATGTTGAAGGTTACTGTAGCATAGATCAGCTTTTCCTCAGGTTGTCAGTCACGGAATGCACATCACTTTCCAGTCTTTTAAGTCAGCTTATCCATTTGTTTTCCAGAATCTGTGCTTTGAGTGATCTCTCTGATCAGTTATTGTCCTTTCTTTCATTCTCTTTGTCTTTTGATTTATGCCTTTTATTTTGTCATTGTGATTTCACGGTGATGTTAGAAAAGATTGCTGGTAAAGATGTGCATCCACTCTGCCACGTTTAACCTGGCACCACAATGGTTTTGTTTCATTATATTTTGGTTATGACAAGTATCGGTCATTGGGATAAGAGGATGGGAGCTAAATACTACTGAAAATACTTGATTAAATAAGAGGATCCTTTATTTACTTCTTCTTGAAAGGGAAGTTTTTATTAGACACTTTTATAAAACCAATTCATAGTTCTTTCACATTCTCCTGAAGTTAGCTTCTTGAATGACAGAAATCATGAGAAATAGCAGGAATGAGGTTTAAAAAGGAGGGTTATCAGCATTTATAAGTTTTGAAAGATACTGAGAACGTTTCGTTTATTATAGTTTCATTTCTCTCTTTTCCTATTGTCTAGCTAAGCTCTGAGGTCACAAAGAAAGACACGACCTATGCACAGGTATTCGATAAAACAACACTTTGCTCACATACAGAGCAAGATCAGCTTTAATAGTGGGTGCCGTTTCCCCATGGTCAGCGGGTCACTCCCTGCAGCATTCTGGACTGGTGTCTGAAAGCACTCCTCTTATGTTGTAGTTGAAGGACCCCTTCCCTCTCTCTGGAGAACATTTATAAAAATCGTGTTGGCCAGGTATAAGTGGTCAGGCAGGGTTTCAGAAGCCAACAGAAGATAACCATACAGTGGTTAATGAAGTCAAAAGTTTGTTCTTTATAAAAACTAATAAAAATTGATAAGTTCCTGGAATTACAAATCAAGAAGAATGAAAACATATATCTTATTGATTGTAGGATAAAAAGTAAAGGACATCACTATAAATATTAAAAAAAAAAAATATTTGAAAGATAATGAGCAACTTTCTTCTATAGGTCAATCTTGGAAAGTATAAACAAATTAAAGGTAGATATTTTTTTTATTCATAGTAAAAATAAATCAGTTATTTTACGAATAGATATGGAGAGGTTGGGCATAAATATCCAGGAGTTTTAAAAATATGGTTTAATTGATAAGAATTTCTTTGCATGTAGGTTTTCAATATTTTTGTAAAGATATAATCTTATTTTTCTTTATTTCACAGCCATAAAGATGAAAAAGTGGTAGTTATACCAGAATAATTCTACTTTTACAAAGCTGGGATTCTATGATCTGAAAATGCACACAGAATGGTAATGACTGCTGGAGGAGTTGGATACTGGTCAACCACATGGTTGCTCTATGCCTATTTGCCGCACCCCCAATATAAACCTTGAACACCAAGGTTCGGTCAAACTTTCCTGGTTAGCAATATGTATTGCAAAACACCATTGCTGGTGTTGATTACTGTCCATTCAATTCCACTGGGAGAGGGCAATTAGAAGTATGTGCCTGCTCTCTCCAGGACTCTGCACTATGTGTGATTTTTCTTTACTGATTTTAATCACTTTAATCTGCATTGTTTCATTGTAAAGAACCATAACTATGAGTATCACACAACATTTCTATGTTCTGTGACTCTTTCTAGCAAATCATTGAACTTGATGATAGTCTTGGAGTTGTCAGACACAGTCTGAGAAAAATACCTTTCAAAATGATCATATGAAGGAGACAAAATGTGTAAGAAAAGAATGAACAATGGGAAAGCCTCCAGGGACATCAAGGCAAAGCTGCTAGCACAATAGAGATTCATTCAGAAGCAATTTCTAAAGTTTTTACAGTTTGTTTGAGTCCTGCCTTATTGGTGGCAAGGATATGATACAATTAAATTTCAGATTTTTAAAAAAGTCAAATTTACTCAGATTGTAAATATAAGGTTCAAGTTCCTGTTGTATATGGCTTAATGTATAAGGGGGAGAGGAATGGTGTTTAGCTTAGTTTGCCTGGGTCCTGATTCAGACTTCTCCACTTACTGGTTGTGACTCCTTTAGCAAATTAGACTCAACTCCCAGGACTTCAGCTTCCCATATCTGTAAAATGGTCATACAAATCACGCTAACTTCATAATTTATGGAGATTATTAAGTTAATGCACGTAAAATGCATAACCAGTGCAGATTAAGGACTCAAGAAATGTGTTTATTAGCCATCCCACTGGGCATTAATAAATTTATAGAATTGCAAAGAATTGAATTGCTATGTTGTTATAAAATAATCCCATAGAGAAATATTCACTCCTAATTTAAACACATGAAATTAACATTATCTCCTTCTGTTATTTTGTTTTGCATTTGTGAAGAACCATTGTTGATAATTATAAAAGCATTACTTTAGGCACTATTTGCAGGGTTTTTGTGGCCCTTTATTTACTAATATGAATCACTAAGTATTCCACATTTATTTTAAAATACTTTCTTTAAAAGTATGTTTAAACCATAAAAAAAAAAAAAATCTACACTTGTAAAGCACCAGCAATGACTTTTTTACCTCTCTCCTTCCATATATTAAGTGATTTAGAGCATCATCACTTATGGTCTTCACAGTCTCTTAGGGGAAAAAAAACAAAAAACATACAAAAAAAAAAAAAACTACTCTATGTTCAAGATAAGGCTCTTAAAATATGTCCAAAAGAGTGAAGAAGCACAAAACAGTGCCTTCGCCCTCATCCTGCCACTGCAATGGCTAAGAAAATCCACTCTCAAATAAGGACACAGTTCTTTGCAAATCTTCTGTGGTTTTTGGAGTAGGGATGATCTTCATTCCTTCTGTGAAACTTTGCTAGACCAAAAGCAATAATGCCAAATTCTCTGTTGAATAGAGTTTGAGAATGAGTATAAAAGGAAATATGCAGATAATGAAGACACGATTTTATACCTGAGAGAAAGAAATGACTCATGTTTTTAGTGCCATGGATCCAAAGGTTTCTTCTTCAGTAAATGGTAGAAGGCTGTGGCTCATATCAACAACTTGGAACTTGCCCTAGACAATTCCCTGTTCTTCACCATTCTCTGGTTAAATCAAATCACAAATTCTAGTTAGCTGTATCACATACATATTTCTCAAATATATCTAATTTCCTCACTTGAGTTAGTACCAACAGAGTATAAGCCACATCCTTCTTTTCCCTGGGCAACAGTGATCTCTTCATACTTACTTTTGTCCCTTTCTAACCATTTGTGCAAAAGGCAATGAGAGAAAGTTTATAAATGATAAGATGATTATGTCTCCTCCCTGATTAAAACCTTTCCATGGATTTTGTTGAACTCATGGGGACCTTAAGTGTAACAAAAGGGAATATTTCCTTGGTCCTGCGCTATCGCCATGATTTTTGATATGTTTGCTGAGGCTATTGTGTCAATTCACCTCATTAAGCATTTTCCTAGTTTTTACTGACCTTTTATTTTACGAAATTTGATGTCCTTTTCTAACTATTGGACTTTCCTGATGACTTGTCCAAAGTAAGCAAGACAAATTCTTGTCATCCTTGCTTCTAAAAAGCATTCTGGTTGTATTTCTTTGGGTGCAATTAAAAAAAAAAAAAAATCTATTGCCATTGAGTCAATCCCAACTCATGACAACCCCCACTATTTATTGGGCAAAATCTGAAAACTATAAAACATACACAAGACCCCACATTTGCTCATTGCCACTTAACTTTAAAGCCCATGTACCAAGATTCTTGGTATTATTACATGCTAGCCACACTGACCTCCTTTCATTGTTTGAAATATGCTAAGTTTCATTTCCCATAGGGCCTTTTCGATGTATGTTCCGTCCTCTGGAATGCTGTTCACAAAATTTACCCTTCAGCTGCCTACTTCTTGCTCATTCTTCAGATCTAGGCAGAAAAGTAATTTATTTAGAAGAACTTTCTCTTGATGGACGTAAAAAATCTGGATCCTGTTTTCATCTTTTTTATTGTGCATGGTACTTTCCCTTTATGTCATCTACATTCAAATTTTTTGTTTAAAGTTTGTCTCACCTGGTAGATTATAAACCCATTGCTGTACAGTCAACTCTGACCACAGGACAAAAATGTGGCAGTCTGCTTCCATAAAGATTTACAGCCTTGGAAATCCTATGGGACAGTTCTACTCTGTCCCATACAGCATTGCTCATGAGATGGAATTGACTCAATGGCAAGAGGTTTGGTTTTTGTTTTTGGTAGATTACATTATCTGTGAGTTCAAGGAATCTGCCTTGTCAACAACAAACTATATAGCACATAAGAAATGCTCAAGTAATATTCATTATATGATTGAATAGTAAAATTAATCAAGACAGATAATAGAAAACTAAGGGGAAAATTGTCAGCTGATCATGGGATGTACGTATCTCTGAATATAAATCTCTCCTCTTCTAATCCATAAAAAAAAAAAAATTTTTTTTTTTTTTACTGGGATCTAATTTGATCTATTGCTTTATGTTTTTGACAAATTTCATTTATTTTTCCCAAATAAACAGAAAAATGATTTTAAACAAGCTTTAGATATATTCTGTTAAGAAATTAATAAAAAGATTTATAGAAAATACAGAACTCTTGTAATAAACACATGGAGAATTTTCAGTCTAAACTAACATCCTACTTGTAATTCATTTTTTATCTTTGTTCAAACTTTACTAAGATAAAAACCTAGAAAAAAAGATGAAATTTATATTCACATCAAAAATCAAGTGAGTAACCGATACATATTTAGTATCTATATGGAGATTCCTCTAATTACAATATTAATGATATTTCAATGAAGCCACATTTGACAGTTAACTTATTTTTGTACTTGAAACAGAGTAAATTATGGTTGGAAAAATTAGAATTATCACCAACTCAAAACTGAGTAGCTTTCTCTAATACAGACATATTATTTCTTAAGGTGAACATAGGAATTTTCATTCTCAGTGTGTTCAACAACATATATTTTGAGATTTAAATTATTACAACACGGTTTTGTTATATAGAGCTATACACTTGGGGATATATTGTATTTACAGCTAGGCTATATGAAAAGAATGGGGCCTCAGGATTGGAAGAAGACTCATTAACAATCTGCAATATGTAGATGACACAACCTTGCTAGCTGAAAGAGAAGAGGACTTGAAGCACTTACCAATGAAGATTGAAGATTACAGCCTTCAGTATGGATTACACCTCAACATCAAGAAAACAAAAGTCCTCACAATTGGACCAATAAGCAATACCACAATAAATGCAGAAAATATTAAGTTGTCAAGGATTTCATTTTACTTGGATTCACAATCAACACCATGGAAGCAGTAGCCAAGAAATAAAACAATATATTGCATTGGACATACGTGCTTCAAAAGACCTCTTTAAAATTCTGAAAAGTGAAGAAGTCACTTTGAGGACTAAGGCATGCCTAACCCAAGCCATGATATTTTCAATCACCTCCTATGCATGCAAAAGCAGGACAATGAATAAGGAAGATCAAAGAAAAAACAATGTCTTTGAATTATGGTGTTTCTGAAGAATATTGAATATATCTTGGACTACCAAAAGAATGAACACATCTGTCTTGGAAGAAATACAGCCAAAGAGTTCTTTGGAAGCAAGGATGATAAGAATTCATCACAGATACTTTGAACATGTCATCAAGAGGGACCAGTCCCTGGAGAAAGACATCACGCTTGGTAAGGTAGAGGGTTAGTGACCCTAGATGAGATGGATTGACACAGTGGCTGCAATAATGGGCTCAAGTATAGCAACAATTGTGCAGTTAGTGCAGGACTGGGCAATGTTTTGTTCTGTCGTACATAGGGTCCCTATGAGTTAGAACCAACTTGAGGTCACCTAGCAACAATAACAAAATATATGTTGTAAATTCTAACCTCTATACCTGTGGGGAAGGAACTCTAGTGGCATACTAGTTAAGTGCTCAGCTATTAATCAAAGTGCTGACAATTCATGCCCACCAGCAGCTCTCTGGGAGAAAGACGTGGTAGTCTGATCCTATAAAGATTACAGCCTTGAAAACCCTACTCTGTTCTACAGGGTGGCTATGAGTCAGAGTTGACTTGATGGCCAAGAGTTTGTCTAGTTTTGTTTTTTATCTGTTTGTTTATAGCTGTGGATATAATCCCATTTGGGAATAGTGGATTTTTCTTGGGTTAATAAAGCCCTATCAGTGTAGGATGTGTCTTAAGCCAATCACTTTTGTGATATAAAAGAGCTGATTATGCACAGAAGAAATCAGACACAGGGAAAGGACCTACAACATGTGAAGGCAACGGAGGCAAACAGTCTATAAATCCAGGAAATCCAAGTTTGGTCAGCTAGGGAAACAGAGAGAAGGATTTTTCCCCTAGAGGTGACCGACAGAGAGCCTTCCTCTAAAGCCAGTGCCCTGAACTTGTACCTCTAGCTCCTAAACTGTAAGAAAATAAGTTTCTGTCTAAGTCATCCACTTGTGATATTATTGATATAGTAGCACTAAGAAAACTAAGACACATGCCCAATTTCTTTTCCTACTATTGTATCACAGAAACCTTATTCAAATAGTCACTGAGTCCAAGGGTAGAGAAACCAGAAACATTAATATAATGCATTAAAAAAAATTGAAATACATGTTTTTCTATCAGAATTTTATCTTGGCTGCTATTTTTAATAGTTGTGGGACCTTGGACAAATATCTCAACTACTCTATATTCATTGTATGTTGTTCTGTAAGACACACTTGCTTTGAAGGTATGCATTTCCATCTTCTTAATCTGTAAACTTGAAGTGTGAGGCATATCTTTTCATCTTTGAGTTTCTGTGACTTAGTAGAGTAAATGGCATAGAAAATAATTGTTGTGGAAATTGATTAATAAATGCCCATTTTAATATTATAAAGAATATATTTGAAACATGAGTAGGCCCTATGAAAATAGTAAAAGCTCCAAAAGGAAAAGGAACACAAAGAAATCATTGCTTAGTCTGAGATAGGTTGACTTAGCCTGACTTTCTCAGAAAGCAGAGCCATATACATGGAGCAATGTTCATTGCTTTATGAGAGTGCAGTCCAACAACTGAAGGATGAAAAACATGAAGCATGAGGGAAGAAGGCCAATGAAAAGATAAATTATCAAGCTGTCCTCTGCCGCTAAACAGGTGGTTGTTGATCTGTATGATTGTGCCCTTGAGGAACCATATAAAATAGGTCTTATAACTGTCTATAAAAGATAGAAAGAAGAATTTATCCAGCAAGTTCCATATCATGTTGGTCAATGTCAGCTCTTGGGTTTTTAACTCTCCTCTTCTTTCAGAGATGTGTATGTTTTTGCTACCCGTGCATGAGATAACCTCTCTGTTAACAAGGACAACGTGTTTTGTGGACAGCATCAACAGTGTTGTTCACAGTCTGGAGATAACAGGTGAATGTGGGAGCCACAGGTGATGATGAGATCAGTAAATATTCCCTCAGAGATGGGGCAAGCAAAAGGTGAAGTTGAGAGGATCAGTAGTAGTCATAAGAGCAGCACTATTTTACAATAACAAAAAGGTGGAAACAATCTACATGCCAATCAAAAGACAAATGTATAAACAACATGTGGTACATACACAAAATGGAATACTAGTCAGCCAGTAGGAGAAATGAAGTCTTGATACATGTTATAATGTGGATGAAGCTAGAAGACATTATGGCGAGTGAAATAAGTCAATCACAAAAGGACAAACATTATATAACCTCACTTATATAAAAATACTGACTCATAGTGACCCTATAGGACAGAGTAGAACTGCCCCATAGGATTTCCAAGGAGCAGTTGGTGGATTGAAACCACTCCCCTTTTGGTCAACAGCTGATCTCTTAGCCATTATGCTAACAGGGCTCTGTAATAAAAAAATGCAAGAAAAGGCAAATGTATAGAGACCAAAGTCTATTAGTGGTTACCAGGGGCAGGAGGGAGAGGGAAATGGGGGTTATTGCTTGTGGAGTACTGAGTTTTGGTTTACAGTGATGAAAAATCACATTGATTAAGGGTAGGGTTGCACAGCTGAATGTTGTAAGTGTTGTCAATAAGTTGTACACATTTAAAAAGAGGAATTGGCAAAAGTTATGTGAATGATATATTTAAAACAGTGAAACAAAAAAAAAAAAAAAAGAAAGTAGCTGCTGAGGCTGCTTGTGTACAACCAAACACTTCATGGGATTTTGTTTCTTGGTTTGGAGGTTTAGGGACAAGGATTCAATACCCTAATTAATTGGCATAATAACATGTTCATTGTTTCTGGTCTAGTTCCTAGTTTATTCAGTAGTGCTTGAGGTGTAAAAGCATGCAAGTTGCAACAACTGGTCTCTATTTTCCTGGAGCAACAGAGGAAGAAGGAGAGTCAAGAATAGGAGGAGGAAATGGAATGTGTGGCTAATTGCCTTCATGAACAACTGCCTTCTTTGCCATGAGACCAGAAGAACTGGACGGTGCAGGGCTACCACTACTGAACATTTTGATCAAAGATTCCATAGAGGATTTCTGATCAAAAGAGAGAAAACACAGAACAGAATTTCAAGTTTTCATGGACTCCAGACTTTTTGGAGTCATGGAGTTTGGATGAAGCCCCAAAACTATTTCCAGGAGATAGTCTTCAAACCTTAAACCAAAAATATCCCCTGAAGTCTTCTTAAAATCAAAAAATAGCTTAGCTTAATTAGTGAAAAAAGGTCTGCCTTGAGCATTACGTTCTTTTAAGTTCTATCTACATGGAATGGAAAAAGCGACAGCAATTTGAAAGGTTAGTTAAGAGCATATAGTGAGTTTATGTCAATTAAAAAAAAACCTGTTGCCGTCAAGCTGATTCAGACTCGTAGTGACCCTATAGGACTATGTAGACCCGCCCTATAGGGTTTCCAAGGAGTGCCTTGTAGATTCAAACTGCCAACCTTTTGGTTAGCAGCTGTAGCTCTTAACTACTGCCCCACCAGTTTCTTTATGTCAGTCAGGGAGGAAAAACTCACAAATGGTTGCACAACTCAAAGAATGTAATCAATACCACTGAATTATACATGTAGAAAATGTTGAATTGGTGTATGCTTTGCTATGTATATTCTAAACAAAAACCACAAGAATTAAATTAATATAAATTACAAAAAAGAGGCATTTTTACATGAGACTATTAAAAGACAAGAAAGGGATAACCAAATTTCCCTTTGATAAGTTAACATCCCACCACATGTCTGTGAGTTTGTCATGTTATGGTGGCTTGCACGTTGCTGTGATACTGTAAGTTTTGCACTGGTATTTAATACACCAGCAGGGTCATCCATGGTGGACAGGTTTCAGTGGAGCTTCCAGACTAAGACACACTTGAAAGAAGGATCTGGCAGTCTACTTCTGGAAAAAAAAAAAAAAAAAAAATTGCTAGTGAAAACATTATGAATACCAGCAGAACAGTGTCTGATATAGTGCCAGAATGTGAGCCCCTCATGTTTGAAAGTCACTTAAAATATGACTGGGGAAGAGCTGCCTCCTCAAAGTAGAGTAGATATTCATCACGTGAATGGAGTCAAACATTTGGGAACTTCATTTGCTGACGTGGTACAACTCAAAATGAGAAGAATCAGCTATAAATATCCATTAATAGCCGGAAATGGAATGTACAAAGTTTGAATCCAGGAAAACTGCAAGTGGTCAAAATGAAATGGAACCCATAAAGACTGATGTCCTAAGCATTAGTAAACTGAAATGGACACTGGACATTTTGAATCAGACAGTCTTATGGTCTGTTATGTCAGGAATGATAGATTGAAGAGGAATGATGTCATATTCATTGTCAAAAAGAACATTTCAAGATCTATCCTGAAGTGCAACGTTGTCAATAATAGGTAATATCCATATGCCTACAAGGAAGACCAGCTAATCCACTACTATTCAAATTTAAGTGCCAACTATAAAGGCCAAGATGAAGAAACTGAAGATTTTTACCAACTTCTGTAGTCTGAAATTGATCAAACAAGCAATCAAGACACATTTCTAATTTCTGGTGATTGGAATGTGAAAGTTGAAAACAAAGAAGGATTGGGAGTTGGAAAATATGGTATTGGTGATAGAAAAGATGCCAGAAATTGCATCACAAAATTTTACAAGAATGAAAAATTTTTCATTGCAAATACTTTTTTCAACAACATAAATGACGACTATACACTTAGACCTCACCTGATAAAATGCATGGGAATCCAATACACTACATCTTTGGAAAGAGATAATGGAAAATCTCAACATCATCAATCAGAACAAGGCAAAGGGCTGACTGTAGAACAGACCATCAATTATTCCTATGCAAGTTCAAGCTGGAGTTGAAGAAAATTAGAACAAGTCCATGAGAGCCAAAGTATGAACTTGAATACATCCCACCTAAATTTAGAGACCATCTCAAGAATAGATTTCATGCAATGAATACTAATGACTGAAGACCAGGCAAGCTGTGGAATGACATCAAAGATATCATACATGAACAAAGCAAGAGGTCATTAAAAAGACAGGAAACAAAGAAAAGACGAAAATGAACGTCAGAAGAGACTTTGAAGCTTACTCTTGGACATCAAGTAGCTAAAGAGAAAGGAAAAAATGAAGAAGTAAAAAGCTGGAAAAAAGATTTCAAAGGGCAGTTCGAGGAGGCAAAGTATTATAATGAAATGTGCAAAGACCTGGAGATAGAACACCAAAAGGGATGAATACGCTGTGCATTTCTCAAACTGAAATAACTAAAGAAAAAATTCAAGCCTCAAGTTGTTATACTGAAGGATTCTATGGGGCAAACAGGAGCATCAACAGAATATGGAAAGAATACACTCAGTCACTACACCAGAAAGAATTGGTCAACCTTCAACCACTTCAGGATGTAGCATATGGTCAACAACCAATGATATTGAAAGAAGTCCAAGCTGCTCTGAAGGCACTGGCAAAAAACAAGGCTCCAGAAATTGACAAAACACCACCTAAGATGTTTCAACAAACGAGGCAATGCTGGAGGGGCTCCCTTGTCTATGCCAAGAAATTTAGAAGACAGCTACCAGGGCAAACAATAGGAAGAGATCTATATTTGTGCCCATTCCAAAGACAGATGATCCAACAAGATGCAGAAATTACTGAACTATATCATTAATATTACACACAAAATTTTGCTGATGACCATTTAAAAGCAGTTGCAGCAAGACCTTGACAGGGAACTTTTACTGCCAGAAATTCAAGCTGGATTCAGAACAGGACTTGAAACTGATGCTAGACGAATCATGGCTGAAAGCTGAGAACACCAGAAAGATGTATATCTGTGTTTTATTGACTATGCAAATGCATTCAACTGTGTATATCATAACAAATTGTGGGTAACACTGTGAAGAATGGAAATTCCAAACCAAAAAACCCAGTGCCGTTGAGTTAATTCTGACTCATAGCAACCCTATAGGACAGAATAGAACTGCCCCATAGAGTTTCCAAGGAGCGCCTGGCGGATTTGAACTGCTGACCCTTTGGTTAGCAGCTGTAGTACTTAACCACTGCGCCACCAGGGTTTCCATGGAAATTCCAGAACACTTAATTGTGCCCATGAAGAACTTGCACATAGACAGCAGGCAGTCATTCTAACAGGACAAGGGGATACTTCATGGTTTAAAGTCAAGAAAGGTGGGTGTAAATGTTGTATCCTTTCACCATACTTGTTCCAACTGTATGCTGAGCAAATAATCTGAGAAACTGGTCTGTATGAAGAAGTACAGGACACCAGGATTGGAAGAACACTCTTTAACAACCTGCGATATGCAGAGAACACAAATATTGCTTGCTGAAAGTGAAGAGGACTTGAAGCATTTACCAATGAAGATCAAAGACCACAGCCTTCAGTATGGCTTACACCTCAACATAAAGAAAATAAAAATCCTCACAACTAGACCAATAAGCAACATCATAATAGACAAAGATAATATTGAAACTGACAAGGATTTTACTTTACTTGGATCCACAATCAACACCCATGGAAGCAGCAATCAAGAAATCAATCAAGGTATTACACTGGACAAATCTACTTCAAAAGACCTCTTTGAAGAGTTAAAAAGCAAAGAGGTCACTTTAAGAACTAAGATGCACCTGACCCAAGCCATGTTGTTTTTAATCGCCTCATATGCATGGAAAGATGGGCAACTAATAAGGAAGACCAAAGAAGAATTGGTGCCTTTGAATTATGGTGTTTGCAAAGAATATTGAATATACTATGGACTGCCAAAAAATGAATAACCTGTCTTGGAAGAAGTACAGCCAGAATCCTCATTAGAAGTTAGGATGGCAAGACTGCATCTCACATACTTTGAACATGTTATCAGGAGGGAACAGTCCCTGGAGAAGGACATCATTCTTGGTAAAGTTAAAGGCCAACGAAAAAGAGGAAGATCCTCAAGGAGTTGGATTGACACAGTGGCTACAACAATAGGCTCAAGCCTAACAATGATTGTGAGGATGTGGCAGGACCAGGCAGTGTTTCGTTCCGTTGTACAGAGGGATGCTATGAGTCAGAACCAACTCAAGAACACCTACCAACAACAACAAGCTAACATTAATTTGTTAGTTCATTCATTTAATTTAACAAACATCGATTGGCTCTCCAAATTGTTTCAGACAATGCTTGACAACAGGTAGATGAGTTGTTGAGCAACATGTCAAGAATTTTTTTAATTTTATTTGAGGGAGAAACTATGCTTTGAACAATGGTTATAAGTCAATCATAATTAAAGAAGACCTGTAGGAAAAGGGAAAAAAAGAAAAGAAAACCTAACCAAACCTATTGCCATTGATTCAGACTCATAGCAACCCTATAGGACAAAGTAGAACTGCCCCATAGGGTTTGTAATGATTTGAATTGCTGACCTTTTGGTTAGCAGACTAGCTCTTAACCACTGCACCACCAGGCCTCTGGGTAGAAAAGGGAACACATTTTAAAATGAAGAACGAGTGTTTATACCTTTTAGAATAAGTATCAATAATAATTGTTGCTGTTGTTTGACAACTTCCAAGTTTCCTAGATTTATACTTAGTACATTCCACATTCTGATTATTAATGGTTATTTGCAGCTCTTTCTTCTCATTTTGATTCATGCCACATCATCAGAAGAAGGTCCCAAAAGCTCGACTCCATCCACTTCATTAAAGTCGACTCTACTTTGAGGAGGCGGCTCTTCCCCAGTTGTATTTTGAGTGCCTTTCAACCTGAGGGGCTCAGCTTTTGGCTCTATGTCAGACAATGCTCCACGGCTGTTAATAAGATTCTCACTGGCCAGTTTTTTTCAGAAGTATACTGGCAAGTTCTTCCTCCCAGTCTTGGTCTGGAAGCTCCACTGAAAACTGTCCACCGTAGGTGACTCTGCTGGTATTTGAAATTCCAGTGGCATAGCCTCCAGCATCACAGCAGCAATCAAGCCACCATAGTATGACAAACTGGCAGAAGAGTGGTGGATCAATAATGATAGCAAAATTAATATTCTGAATAGCCTAGAGACACAGCAAAAGTCCCAGAAAGATTGAAATGACAGTGATTCACCGAGAAATACCAAAGAATGTGTGAGCTTTTATGTGCAGGTGTCAAACAATGCTAGAGGAATGAAATCAAACAATGTTTCTTTCTTTTGCAATAAAACTCCTACCAGTAAAACAGCAATCACTAATTTCAAATTAAAAACAACACATAAGGTAGAACATTGAGGTTGCTGTTAGATACAGCAGGCATTGAAAGCTATTTTAAGATACTTGCTGTATCAAATAATTTGTTTTTAATTAACTTCCGGTGGACCTGGTCTATAACCTATTTTGATAGCTGTATTTATGTAACTTTAATTTAGGAGGAAGTAAATTATTTAACTATCTCTATATTTGGATATTATATTTGGATAAGTGAGATACAAAATGAGTTCTGTTTTACATATACGAAATGGAAAAAGCATCAAGACTTGAAATACTTTCTCAGCAGGATGCAAATGTTAAATAGCAGAGGGACCGAAATAGATTTGGCATACAGAGGGCACAGAATTCATCTAAATCATTCAGCTGATAGAGTCTGAACAGAAAACTGAAGTGGTAAAAATCAGCCTATATATTGTACTATCAAAATGGGAGGAAATTTGGAGTTATCCTATGGATTTTAAAGAATTTCTTACATTCCTGATTTCAATGTATATGCTGTAGTTAACGTAATTAGCCCTTGTTTCTTCCAGCTTACTGCTTGTAAACTATTTCAGTAGGGCTAATACATAAATTAGAAAAATGTGTTAACAAATGCAAAGAATCACAGATAAGATTTCCCACTTCCCTCTTCTTCTTTTTTTTTTTTTTTTCCTCCATTAAATATCTTGGTAAGATAATGAGGACAATACAAGCAATATATCTACAAGAAGAGTCCGTTTTTGCTTTTATGTGTCTCTCCATAGCCAAACTGAGGTTCTACCTTATGTGAAATGCATACACTATTCCCAGTTCAATTTCAGTAAATGAGATCCTATCATGTGGGCACCATACACTACTTTAGCACGCTTTCATTTGACAGATGGTCACTGTTTAGGAGCCCATTTTTCCCTTGTTCTGACTGTACTTAGGAGATGAATTTCCCCTTAAATGTTAGAGTTAACATCAGCAAACTTTTAAATATACATAGCAACATATGCAACCCAGTGATGGTCCATCTTTTTGAGACTCAAGAGCACAGTCTGACAAAAATGATTAAACATGTATTGACACCTTATGTGCATAGAAATATATTTTTATTGCTCTCATGTGGAAAGTACAAGTTGCAGCATACAAGATCTATTTAAGTTATTCAAAAATTTGTTGCTGTTCTTGACAATTTATATTGTAATGCAACACTCAGCAATAACAGAATTTGAAAACTTAAATGTGATTTCACATCTTTATAGAATAAAAAAACGCAGTTTGTAGACACAAAGTCACCTAGAAATTCAAGGTTTTCAAAAAAGAGTACTATTTAATACTTGCACTTAGATAAGATACCTAACCCATCAGCATCTCCACTGCTACAATTGAGAAAGCGTATTTATCATTCTTAATTTACTTTGCTATCTTTAAATTAAACATCCTCTATATAATTATAAATCCATTTTGAATGCACAAATATATGGTAACACCCTTTAATAAATTTGCTGTATTTTAGATTAGAATGTAAACGTGACCTAATTCTCTTAATACAGTATTTTTCCCTCTACTTTTCAACTATTATACAAAGGAAATCTTGTTATAATCTTCTCTTTGTTCTCTGTGTAGTTAAGCATGGGTATTACCACTGGTTTCAGTAGTGAGACTGTGAATGCACAAGATTGTCAGTTCAAAGAGCTTACAACTATTGACACAGAGGAATTCCACTGGTGAGAATCTGAAATGTTATATCATTAATAAGACCTTCAGACAAAATAGATATTTTATTTTAAAAAAGGAGGTGGAGGATTCTGTTACTTTTGGAATATTTAAATTTTTGAAAATGCATGATGTTGATAGCATATTGTTATTGGAAATTAGCAGGGCTGTCCATTGTCACTCAAGGAATATTTGGTAAAGATTTTTTTTTTTCCATTTGTGTATCTTTGCATTTCTGTATTTTCTAAGCCTTTCTGGAAAAATCTAAACGAGTAGAAATTTCTTTCAAATGACTCTATACAATCCTTGAAGTCTCCTAGTTATAATGAGTTTTAAAAAAGACTTTTCTCCTTGTGGTGTAACACCAATGTTGGTTTATATTAATCTCCCTCAACACTCAGAAGTCAACTTCCATGAATTTCTTCAATTACATTATATGAGTCATACAGGAATCCTTGCAGGGATCACAGTGGACCAATCCTAAACAGTATACTAAACACATATGGATATTTAAAAAAATCGATTTTCTTGACTAATATATCTTTTAGGGAAAAATGAAACTAAATTAAAAAAAATATTGTTTCATGTCTTATTTGGCATCTTTTTTTCCATATTTTTTTAAACAAAATGTGAATTTCTATTTTGAGGTCATGAATACATTTATTTGATTAAAAATATCCTATTCCCTCTACTGTCTTTTATATAACCTCCAAATTACTGCTTTGAGTCCGAATTTCTTCCTGATCAATCTCATTAACTCAACATTTTTTGATCCAATGCTGTAAAAATCAACAGTATTTACCTACACTTATCATCACCCTCTGATCTTTCAAAAAGGTCTGTTGGAGGAAAAATAAAAAATAATAACATAATAAAAGACATTAATGAAATTTGGATAACAGAAACTAAACAAGCATAAAATACAAGGGAGCAGGATATCTTCTACTACTGGGCAAGATCCAGTAACAGGGACTGAATTTACCCTCCCTACTGAAACCACTAAAAACCCAGAAAAAATATGTGAATACTTGAAAGAGTGGTTAAGATATTGGATATAAGGCAACAAAGGACAATGATTACTGAAAGAAGGGAAAATATGAGGTATGTGCCCTCTGATTGTTCCAGCTTACTAGCAGGAGAGAGTTTTAGGAAGTGGCATTAAAAGGGAATATAAAAAAAAAAAAAAATTGCCATCTAGTCAATTTTGACTCATAATATAGGTGGTGATTAATAGTCTCCCTGAAGCTTTCACAGGATCTATTTTGAGCCTTTTGCTTAATATTGACTAGCACATGCATTTGAGGAAACTAACTGAGGCTAGTAAAGGCACTACCAAAATGGGTTAGAGAGAGCAGTGCCCCAAACTCTCAATGGTCTGGGAATATTATTCCCTTATCTCACCTGTGGGAATTAAAAAAACAAAAAACTTATAATTCATGGGGTTTCTAGAAGAATACTCGGAAGGATTATACTTCAGGACTGGGACACATTCGCTCTAAACTAAATGCTGCTCTGTTTCTGCCTGACAAAGTTAAAAAGAAAAGCCTGCAATAGACAAACTATTTCCAAGTCATATAACTGTGTCCCAGAACAAAACTCAGGCCATTTATAGTAATGCAAAATTATTCCACATCTACCTGGAGGAAATTTACAATCTCCTGTATCCAGTAAAAAAATTACTAAGGATGCACATGAACAAGCAAATAATACCCATAATGAGGAACCAAAAACCAAACCCACTACCACTGAGCTGATTCCAACTCATAGTGACGCTACAGGAGAGAGTAGAGCTGCCCCGTAGAGTTTCCAAGGCTATAATCTTCATAGAAGCAGGGCATCACATCTTTCTCTGGTAGAGTGACTGGCAGGTTCCAACCACCGACCTTCCAGTTATTAGTTGAACAATTAACCACTGCACCACCAGGACTCCTACAAACAGGAGAAGAATCAGTTAATCAAAACCAATCCAGAAATGTCAAAATATTGTTACAACATAAGGAGATTAATGTAGTTATTATGATTACTCTCTTCTATATGTTCAAGAGGCTAGATGACATGTGAACATGCTAAGCAAAAACATGGCAAGTGTTTTTAAAATCAAGTTTCTGTTAGATAAAACTACAATGTTTAAGATGAAAAACACACTGGGTAAGATTAAAAGCATTTCAGATTGCAGGAAAAAAATAACAGTAATACTTGAAGACATAGAAAAATAAAATATCCAAAATTTAACATGGAAAAAGACTGAAAAAAAAAAAAAGACAACAACATACCACCAATGTGTTGTGAAAACTTCAAGAATCCTCAAAGGAAAGAAGGAGTGGAAGACAGAATAAAAATATAGTTGAAGGAAATATGAATGATAAAAAAAAGTTTCCAAAACAGTTCAAAAATACAAACCCACAGTTCTAAAGTGCTTAATAAATTCCTAGATAAGATACATAAGGGAAACTACACCAAGACAGACCATAATCAATTTTTCTTACAATCAATGATAAAGAAAAGAATTTCAAAAGCAGCCAGGGGGAGGAAAAAACATGCTCCATACATTGGAACAAAGAAAAGAATGATAGCAGAGCAAACATCTCCTTGAAAAGCCACAAACAGTACTGAAAGAAAAAGAAGTCAATTTAGAATTCTATGCCCAGAAAAAGTATTTCTCAAAAAAAGGTAAAAAAAAAACCCACATTTTCATATACACAAGAGCTAAAAGAATTAATCACTAGCTGAACCACTTTACAAGAAGTGGAAACTTTTAGGGATGAGGAATACAATCATTTTGTTTGCCATGATGATTTCAAAAGTGTATAATAAAGTGAACAGGAAAAATGAAGTGAATTAAATGAACAGGAGATTTCAAAGGATGGCTCATGATTTCACAGGTGTATTCTTAAGTAAATTAAAGAAACGATGAAGTAAAACTGCTGAACAGAAGATTTAAAAGGGCAGCTCAAGAAGACAACATAAATTACTATAACGCAAAGTGCAAAGACGGGGTTAGAATTCCAAATGGGAAGAACAGGCTTGACATTTCTGATGCTGAAAGAACTGAAGTAAAAATTCTAGCCTTGAGTTGTAATTTTGAAGGATTCTATGAGCAAAATATTGAATGACACAGAAAGTATCAAAAGAAAATTGAAGGAATACAAAGTTTCAATGTACCAAAAAGAATTGGTTGATGTTCAACCAGTTCAGGAGGTAACATATGATCTGGAACCGAAGATATTGAAGGAAGAAGTCCAAGCTGCACTGAAGGCATTTCCTAAAAACAAGACTCCAGGAATTGACAGGATGCCAACTGAGATGTTTCAGCAAACAGATGCAGCACTGGAAGTCCTCACTTGTCTATGCCAAGAAATTTGGAAGACAGCCACCTGGCCAACTGAATGGAAGAGATCCATATTTGTGTCCATTCCAAAGTAAGGTGATCAAACAGAATGCAGAAATTATTGAACAATATCATTAATATTAGACAGAAGTAAAATTTTGCTGAACTTTTTTCAATATGTATGCTGAGCAAAAAATTTGAGAAGTGGGCTTATATGAAGGATCGGAGGAAGACTCATTAACAACTTGAGATATGCTTTGCTTGCTGAAAATGAAGAGGACTTGAAGCACTTACTCATGAATGTCGAAGACCAGAGCCTTCAGTATGGATTACACCTCAACATAAAACTCAAATCCTCCCAACTGAACCAATAAGCAACATCACAACAAATGGAGAAAAGACTGAAGTTGCCAAGGATGCCATTTTACTTGGGTCCACTAACATCTATGGAAGCAGCAGTCATGAAATCAAAAGACACACTGCACTGGGCAAATCTGCTGCAAAAGACCACTTTAAAGTGTTAAAAACCCCAGATGTCACCTTGAAGACTAAGGTGTACCTAACCCAAGCTATGGTGTTTTCAGTCACCTCATATGCATGAGAAAGGTGGACAATGAATAAGGAAGACCAAAGAAGAATTGACATCTTTGAATTGTGCTGTTGGTGAAGAGTGCTGTATATACTATGGACTGCCAAAAAAAAAAGAGAACAAATCTGTCTTGGAAAAAATACAACCAATTGCTCCTTAGAAACAAGGATGGCAAGACCATGTCTCACAAACTTTGGACATGTTATTGGGAGGAATCAGTCCCCAGAGGAGGATACCATGCTTGGTAAAGTAGAGGGTCAGTGAAAAAGAAGACCCTGCATGATATGGATTGACATAGCAGCTGCAGAAATGGACTCAAGCATAATGATTGTGAGGATGGCGCAGGATTAGGAAGTGCTTTGTTCTGTTGTATATAGGGCGGAGATGAGCTGGAAAAGACTCGAGGGGACCTAACAAAAACAACAATTCAAAATCGGTTGAGGCAGTACATCAACAGCGTACAGCCAGAAATTTAAGCCAGATTCAGAAGTACACATGGAATGAGGGATATTATCTTTGAGGTCAGATGGATCTTGGCTGAAAAAACAGAATGTCAGAAAAATGCTTACCTGTGTTTTATTGACTATGCAATGGCATTTGATTCTGTGGATCATAGCAAATTAAGGATAATTATGAACATGGGTACAGACCCTGGACATAGAAAAAAGGCAGTCCTTTGAACAAAATAAGGGAATACTTCTTGGTTTAATATCAGGAAGGTGTATTTCAGGTTTGCATCCTTTAACCATACTTATTCAATCTGTATGCTGAGCAAATAATTCAAGAAGCTGAAGTTTATGAAGAAGAACGTGCATCAGGATTGGAGGAAGACTCATTAACACTCTGCAATATGCAGATGACACAACCTTGCTTGCTGAAAGGGAAGAAGACTAAGCACATGTTGATGAAGATCAGAGACTACAGCATTCAGTATGAATTACACCTCAACATAAAACAAAAATCCTCAAAACTGGACCAATAGCCAACATTATGAAAAACAGAGAACTGTTGAAGTTGTCAAAGATTTCATCGTACTTGGATCCACAATCAATGCTCATAGAATTATCAAGCACTAAATTCTACAAATATTGCATTGAGCAAATCTGCTGGAAAGATTCCTTTGAAGTGTTGAAAACCAAAGATTTCACTTTGAGGACAAAGGTGTGTTTGACCCAAGCCATGGTATTTTCAATTGCCTCTTGTTCATGTAAAAGCTGGGCAATGAATAAGGAAGTCCAAAGAAGAATTGATGCCTTTGAACTATGGTGTTGGTGAAGAATATTGAATATACCATGTACTGACAGGAGGACGAACAAGTATGTCTTGGAAGAAATAAAGGCATAGCGCTCCTTAGAACCCAGGATGGCAATGTTTTGCCTTTCGTTCTTCGAGCATATCATCAGGAAGGACCCACCCCTGGAGAAGGACATCATGCTTGACAAGGTAGTGGGTCAGTGAAAAAGAGGAACATCGTCAAAGTGATGGATTGACCTACTGGCTGAAACAATGGGCTCAAATATAGCAATTGTGAGGATGGTACAGGACTGGGCAGTGTTTCACTCTGTTGTACATAGTGTCGCTATGATTTGGAACTGACTCAAGGGCACCAATGTGTCTGTCAGTTTGTCAAACTGTCAGGGCTTGTGTGTTGCTGTGATGCTGGAAGTTATGCCACCAGTATTCAAATACCAGCAGAGTCACCCATGGCAGACAGGTTTCAGCTGAGCTTTCAGACTAGCACAGACTAGGAAGAAGGACCCAGCAGTCTACTTCTGAAAAGACTTAACCAGTGAAAACCTTATGAATACGACTGGAACATTGTTTGATATGACTATTACTCAAATTTATGCACCAACCACTAAGATCAAAGATGAAGAAATTGAAGATTTTTACCAACTTCTGCAGTATGAAATCGATAGAACTTGCAATCATGGATGCATTGATAATTACCAGAGATTGAAATTTGAAAGTTGGAAACAAAGAAGAAGCATTGGTGGTTGGAAACTGTAGCCTTGGTGATAGAAATGATGCCAGAGATTGCATGATAGAATTTTGCAAGACCAACTACTTCTTCATTGCAAATAACTTTTTCACCAACATAAATAGTGACTATAGATGTGGACCTCGCCAGAAGGAATGCACAGGAATCAACTCTACTAGATCTGGGGGAAGAGAAGATGGAAATGCTCAGTATCATCAGAACAAGTACAGAGGCCAATAGCATAACAGACCATTAATTGCTCATATGCAAGTTCAAGTTGAAACTGAAGAAAATTAGAACAAGCCCATGCGAGCCAAAGTGCAGCCTTGAGTATACACGACTGAGTTAGAGGCCATCTCAATAACAGATTTGATGCATTGAACACTAATGACCGAAGACTAGACAGTTGTGGAATGTCATCAAGGATATCATACATGAAGGAAGCAAGAGGTCATTAAAAAGACAGGAAAGAAAGAAAAGACTAAAATGGATGTCAGAAGAGAATCTGAAACTTGCTCTTGAATGTGGAGTACCTAAATCAAAGGAGAAAATGATGATGTAAAAGAGTTGAACAGAAGATTTCAAAAGGCAGCTAGAGAAGACAAAGTGAACTATTATAATAATATGTGCAAAGACCTGGAAATGGAAAACCAAAAGGAAAACACTCTCAGCATTTCTCAAGCTGAAAGAACTGAAGAAAATATTAAAGCCTCAATCTGCGATATTGAAGGAGTCTATGAGGAAAATATTAAAAGACTATGGAAGTATCAAAAGAAGATGGAAAGAATACACAGGGTCACTATACCAAAAAGAATTTGTTGATGCTCAGACATTTCCAGAGGTACCCTATGAGCAGGAAAAAATGGTACGGAATGAAGAACTCAGAGCTGCACTGAAGGCTTTGGTGTAAACAGGGCTCTAGGAATACACAGAATACCAAGTGAAATGTTTCAACAAATGGATGCAGCACTGAAAGTACTCACTGGTCTCTGCCAAGAAATTTGGAAGACAGCTACCTGGCCAACCAAATGGAAGAGATCAATATTTTTGCCTATTTCTAAGAAAGGTGACCCTACCAAATGCAGAAATTGTCTACAATATCGTTAATATCACAGGCAAGCAAAATTATACTGAAGACCATTCAAAAGCAACTGCAGCAGTATAACCACAGGGAACTACCAGAAATTCAAGAAGGATTCAGAAGAGGACACAGAACCAGGAATATCATTGCTGATGTCAGATTAATCCGGGCTTAAAGCAGAGAATACCAGAAAGTTGTTTACCTGTGTTTTGGTGACTATGCTAAGGCATTCGACTATGTGGATCATAATAAACTATGGATAACATTGCGAAGGATGGGAATTCCAGAACACTTAATTGTGCTCACGAGGAACCTTTACACAGATCAAGAGGCAGTTGTTCGGACAGAACAAGGGGATACTGATTGGTTTAAAGTCAGGAAAGGTGTGCGTCAGGGTGGTATTCTTTCACCATACCCATTTAATCTGTATGCAGAACAAATAATCTGAGAAGCTGGACTGTATGAAGAAGAACGGGGCATCAGAATTGGAGGAAGACTCATTAACAACCTGCATTATGCAGATGACACAACCTTGCTTACTGAAATTGAAGAGGACTTGAAGCACTTACTGATGAAAATCAAGCACCACAGCCTTCAGTATGGATTGCACCTCAACATAAAGAAAACAAAAATCCTCACAACTGCACCAATGAGCAACATTATGATAAATGGAGAAAAGATTGAAGTTGTCAAGGATTTCATTTTACTTGGATCCACAATCAACAGCCATGGAAGCAGCAGTCAAGAAATCAAAAGATGCATTGCATTGGGTAGATCTGTTGCAAAGGACCTCTTCAAAGTGTTGAAGAGCAAAGATGTCACCCAGAAGACTAAGGTGCACCTGACCCAAGCCATGGTATTTTCAATCACATCATATGCATGTGAAAGCTGAACAATGAATAAGGAAGACTGAAGAAGAGTTGACACCTTTGAATTGTGGTGTTGGCGAAGAATATTGAACATACCATGGACTGCCAAAGAATGAACAAATCTGTCTTAGAAGAAGTGCAGCCAGAATACTCCTTAGAGGCAAGGATGGCGAGACTGCATCTTACATACTTTGGACATGTTGTCAGGAGGGATCAGTCCCTGGAGAAGGACATCATCATGCTTGGCAGAGTACAGGGTCAGTGGAAAAGAGAAAGACCCTTGAAGAAGGTGCTGTCAAGTCAGTTCCTAACAATAACAACAACCTGTTTAATTTTTAGGAATTCCCAGTTAACTCGTTTATCTTCTGTTGTTTGTGCATTATTAATTATCACTAGTATTATATTTTTGTCATGCATTAGGGCCCTGTCTTAGTTATCTAGTACTGCTATAACAGAAATGCTACAAGTGGATGGCTGTAACAAACAGATTTGTTCTCTCAAAATTCAGGAAGCTATAAGTCTGAATTCAGGGTGCCAACGCCAAGGGAAGGATTTCTTTCTCTGTTTGCTCTGGGGGAAGTTTCTTGTTATCAATCTTTTGTGGTCTGGGAACTTTTCAGGCCAATGGACCCCGAGTCCAAGGGACCAGCTTGTATTGTTTTATGGACCTGTCCAACCTTTGGCTGAAGGGAGAACCTCAGGAGTGACTTCATTACTGAGCTTATAAAGTGTCTGGGGGCTGTACTTTCAGGGTTTCTGTAGTCTCTGTCAGACCAGCAAGTGTGGTCTTTCTTTTTGAGTTAGAATTTTGTTCTACATTTTTCTCCAGCTCTGCCCGGTACCCTCTATTTTGTTCCCTGTCAGAGCAGTCAGTGGTAGTTGCTAGGCACCATCTACTTGTATTGGATTCAGTCTGGTAGAGGCTGTGGTAGATGTGGTCCATTAGTCCCTTGGACTAATTTTTCCTTGTTCCTCTAGTTTTCTTCATTCTTCTTTGCTTCCAGAAGGGATGAGACCAGTGGAGTATCCTAAATAACTTCTCACAGTCTTTTAAGACACCAGACGGTACCCATCACTTACCTATTGTCTATTCAGTGTTTTTCCATCTTCACCCCTCCCCTCACTCATGACCATCAAAGATTGTTTCTTTTTGTCTGTAAACCTTTTCAGGAATTTTTATAATAGTGGTCTCATACGATATTTGTCCTTTTGTGATTGACTTATTTCACTCAGCATAACGTCCTTCAGATTCATCCATGGTATGAGATGCTTCACAAATTCATCGTTGTCATTGATCTTTGCATAATATTCCAGTGTGTGTGTGTACTATAGTTTGTTTATCCATTTATCTGTTGATGGACCTTTAGGTTGTTTTCATCAGTTCCATATTGTGAACAATGCTGAGATGAACATGGGTATACATAGGTCTATTCCTGTGACAACTCTTATTTCTCTAGGATATATTCCTAGGAGTGGGATTGCTGAATCATGCAGTATTTCTATTTCTAGCTTTCTAAGGAAATGCCATTTTTCTTCCAAAATGGTTGTATCATTTTGCATTCCTACTAGCAATGCATAAGAGTTCCAGTCTCCCTACAGCTTCTCCAACATTTGTTATTTCCTGGTTTTTTGACTTGTGCCAGTAATGCTGGGGTAAAATGGTATCTCATTGTGGTTTTGATTTGCATTTCTCTAATGGCTAGCAATCCTGAGCATTTCTTCATGTGTCTGTCGGCCACTTGAATGTCTTCTTTGGTGAAGTGTCTGTTCATTTCCTTTGCCCATTTTTTAATTGGATTGTTTGTCTTTTTGTTGTAGAGGTATTGGATTTTCTTGTAGATTTTAGAGATTAGACTTTTGTCTGGTTTGTAATAGCCAATTTTTTTTTTACCTGTCTGTAGGTTCTCGTTTCACTCTTTTGGTGAAGTCTTTTGATGAGCATAAGTGTTTAATTTTTAGAAGACCCGACTTATCTACCTTATCTTCTGGAGTAATAGCTAATATTTTTTAAGGTTAACTCTCTATTAGTCATCCTGTTAATGTCTGTCATTTCATTATATTCTTAAAATCACAAGAAGCTATTAATTTCATTTATCAAATAGAGAGCTTTTCTAAAGAGCTTATAGTGATTTAGTTCCAACTCTTAGCATAACACAAGTAGTGAGGTATAACTAGGCTAAACAGAATGTCATCATGGCCATGGCAATATGCAACTCAGGGAAACCTTTCTTATACATATCTGTTATGGAACAAAGTGTGCTACCTCCTGAAGTTACATAACACTAGATAAGTTAAACCCATTGTCATTGAGTCAATTCAGATTCATAGTGACCTTACAGAACAAGGTAGAACTGCACCATAGAATTTCCAAACCTGCAATCTTTACAGAAGCAGACTGCCACATATTTGTCTTGTAGAGAGGCTGATGGGTTTGAACCACCAACCTTTGGATTAACAGCCATGCACTTAATCACTGCATGACTAGGGCTTCTAAAAGTGCCTAAATGCAGGTTTTTTTTTTTTTTATATCACATAGGAAAAAAAGTATAGGTAACATTTTTCTTTCAGGCAAAAGGACATTAGAGTTAGCACTAGAAGCAACAAAGATACAATAATATGAATGTTACCCTTGGTTACATTATCTTCTCTTAAAACTGTTGGAAATGTACTTTGGATCTCTATCTTTTCATAGGGTCCATGGCATTACCAGTAAAGCAGTAGAGTTCACTGGAAAAAAAAAAAAAGTATAGTTGCTGTGATGGAATGAATCAATTTTATATGGACTTTCTGGCCACGGTCTCATATCTCTCAGAAAATGATTGGCTGGAACTATGCAAACTGAATGACTTACGATCCACTGAAGGAATTGGTCAGTTCATTATGCAAATCGAGTGATTTGTGGTCAACCTAAGAAATGACCAAGAAGTAGGATTATATAAGGGCCTATTGCACAGAGGTTCAGTGGGGATCTCACTACCATTAAGAAGAGTCTGGAGTAGAGTGTGCCCTTTGGACCAAGAACACAGAGTCCGTCTGTTGAGAAATCTACTAGCCACTGGAGAGAGGATGGTAACACTAAAGGCAGGGAGAGATGGCAATGGTAAGTTTTTAGGGCCACAGACAATATGGCTGCAGGGTGGGCTGCAGGACCACAGAGCAACAGCTGAACACCTTTGGGCTGGAAGCTTGCTGGCAGAGCTAAAAGAACTGTAACACTTGCCCATGCAGGTCAAAGGTGTATGTGTTCACTATGCAAGGGTTGCCTCAGAGGGCAGAGCTTGAGGTGTCTGGGCAGTAGGCTTGTCAATTGAGCTAAAAGAACAGGTTTCTGACATTTAGTAAAATTTAAGTAGTGAGTAGTATTGAAGTAGTTTGAAATTCCTGCAGTAACGAACAGTTACTGAAGTTGGTAGAACAATGTAACAGGAAGCAGAATTATCACATACAAAGAGCAGGGGCTTGTGAACCATAGAAAACGGATGTGATAATCAGCTCTGTATTATACCAGTTAAATGAGTTAAGGCAAGTAGTTACATAAGCTAAGCAAAACAAACATATAAGTATAAACACTTATACCTAGTTTTTACGTTATAGAGATTTTCTCAGGGTTAACATGTAACAGCACTGTCTGCTATAGTGTGCAGGATATATAAACTCAATTGATTATATGTAGTAGTAGAATTGTAACAATCTAACCTGGAGCTCTAAGTTATAATCATTAATTGAAACTCTTACTTATGTATTAAAGGTAGTTTTTTTTTTTTTTACTTCTTCATGAAAACATGAATATTTTTTAATCTACCTCATCTGAACACAAAAACAAATGATTAAGAAATGAGTAACAAAATAAATAAATAAAGAAGGTACAGAAAGAACCCCTGTTTCATTGGACTGCTTTTTTAAATACAAATTTCTGGTTTCCGCTTCTAGAGATTCTGAATTAATTGAACTCAGGTACAGCCTAGTCATTGAGGTTTCTAAAACATTCCTAAGTAAATCTAACGTGCTACTCAGATTAATACTTCTTCAAATTTAGCGTGAGTACAGATTACTTGGGATTTCGTTCAAATGCACATTCTAATTCAGTAGGTCTGGGGAGGATATTAAGATTCTGCCTTTCTACTAAGCTTCTGAATGTTGTTGACGCTGATGGACTATACTTTGAGTAGCATGAGTTTAGGCGACTTTAGCCTACTGATTGCAACAGCACATCAATAGGAACCTACCAGAAATTCAATCCAGATTCAGAAGAGGACTTGGAACAAGTGATATCATTGCTGATGTCCAATGGGTCTCAAATGAAAGCAGATAATACCAGAAAGATGTTTACCTGGATTTTATTGACTATGCAAAGGCATTGGACTTTGAGGATCATAACAAATTATGGATAACATTATGAAGAATGGGAATTCCAGAAGACTTAACTGTGCTCATGCAGAACCTGTACTTAGACCAAAAGGCAGTCTTTCAAACAGAACAAGGGGACACTAAGTGGTTTAAAATAAGAAAAGGTGTGTGTCAGAGTTGAGTTCTTACACCATACATATTTAATCTTTATGCTGAGTAAATAATTCAAGAAGACAGACTATGTGAAGAAGAATGGGGCATCATGATTAGGGGAAGATTTATTAACAGCCTGCAGTATGCAGATGACACAAGCTTGCTTACTGAAAGCAAAGAGGACTGAAGCACTTACTGGTGAAGATCAAAGACCACAGCCTTCAGTATGGATTACACCTCAACATAAAGAAAACTAAAATCCTCACAACTGGACCAATAAGCAACATCATGATAAATGGAGAAAAATTGAAGTTGTCAAGGATTTCAGTGTATTTGGATCCACAGTCAATGCCCATAGAAGTGGTAATGAAGAAATCGAACAACATATTGCACTGGGAAAATCTGCTGCAAATGACTTCCTTAAACTGTTAAAAAGCAAATACGTCACTTTGAGGACTAAAGTGCACCTGACCCAAGCGGTGGTATTTTCAATCAGCTCATATGCATGGGAAAGCTGTAAAATGAATAAAGATGACCAAAGAAGAATTGATGCTTTTGAATTATGGTGTTGATGAGGAATATTGAATATACCATGGACTGCCAGAAGAATAAAGAAATCTATCTTAGAAGAAGTACAACCAGAATGTCCCTTAGAAGCTCCTGACATACTTTGGACATGTTATTACAAGGGACCAGTCTCTGAGAAGTACTCTATTATTTTTTCCTTATAAATTTTTTTGATGCTGTGTGTTTTAAATAATGAAAGGCATTGCTTACTAATTGAGTGTGTTCAAATTTTTGTTTGGTAATTTGGATTTTTGAGAAATTTCATGTGGGCAGACACTTTCCCACAAAACATTGGTGGTATTCTGATGTCCTATTTAGTGGTCTCTGTCTGTTCCAAGGACTTTCAGAGGGTGGGTGCCTTCCTTTTTGTTACATTGAAAACCTATGATTTTCCAAATATTACGCACATATAAACACACATAACCTAGCAGGTCTCCATAACTATCACACTGGAATTCAATAAATATGCTTGAAAGGATTATCAAGCTGTACAAAAGCCAAAAGAGACAAAAGTTTGACCCAATCACTAAGCATCCCTCCTTAGTGAATTTTCATCTAAGAAAGCTTCTCTTGTTTTTCACCATTACACAAGCCCCCACTACAGGGAAACAAATAGCTTTAATGGGAAAATGAACTTCCCAAGAAACCTGTGAGCCCAAAAATGATTGTGGGTGCATTCTATCCCAAGATTCAATAAAAGGCTACATCTGCCTTAGTTGTCTACTGCTGCTATAACAGAAATAACACAAGTGGCTTTAACAGAAATTCATTTTCTCACAAGTTAGGAAGCTGGAAGTCCTAATGAAGAATGCTGACTTTAGTGGAAGGCTTTCTCTATCAACTATGAGGGAAGGTCCTTGTTCCTTGGCTCCTCGGTGACCTTTGTGACACTTAACATCTATCTTCCCCCACCCAGGCTTGTTTAACTGCTCCTTTTATATCTTGTAAGAGATTGACTCAAGATATACCATAGGTCTAATCTCTCTAGCCAAACGGCCAGGAAAGAGGCAGTCTGTCAAGACAGAAAAATTTTGGATAATAACTGTTCCACTCAAGCCAAACAACACAGAACAAAAAAAAAAAAAAAATCTGTGGCTCACCCTCAGCAAAGCTTCGGGGGGTCTTGGACTTCCACTCTTTCAGGCTGAAATAAGACAACCCTCAACCCACTGTGACAGTAGAAATAGAATGGGGAACCAGAATTTCCAATTTAACATGAAACAATAAAGCAAACCTCCACTCTTCATTGAAGTGGTGTCAGTGGAAGCCTAGTGGAGAGTTAGAATTTTCACCACTACTCAGAATTAATGAGATCTCACTCCTATAGTGTCACTGGACATCTGAGAAAGAGTAAGGAGTAACTCCTATCACTCACACTCAGGGTGGTATCAACAGTGACCTAGTGGGAATTCAGAAATCTCACCCCCATCCAGTAGAAATGAGAAGCCCTTATCTACCTTGGGTGGCAGTATCTGCCATCTACACACAAACATTCAGCAGGTTACATTATTTTCATTAATCTTAATAGCAGCCTTATGAGGAAGTGAAATGTAGAGAGAATAAAAGAACATGTTCAAGATTGCACAGCTAGAGGCCCAGATAAGTAAAGCATTTTTGAAGAAGAAGAACAAAGTAGGAGAACTCACAATACTTGACCTCAGAACCTACTATACAGCTATGGTAGTCAAAACAGCCTGGTACTAGTACAATGACAGATATACTGACAAATGGAGCAGAATTGAGAACCCGGAGAGTATGGCCTCCAGACACCCATTTAACTCAGTACTGTAGTCACTTCTAAGGTTCATCCTTCAGTCAAAGATTAGACAGTCCCATAAAACAAAAGGAGACTAAGTGGGCACAGCAGCCCAGGGGCAAGGAGAAAGCAAGAGGGGACAGGAAAACTGATAATGGGGAACCCAAGGTCAAGAATGGAAAAGTGTTGACATGTCATGAGGTTGGCAACCAATGTCACAAAACGGTATGTGTATTAATTGTTTAATGAGAAATTAATTTGCTCTGTAGACCTTCATCTAAAGCACAATTGAAGAAAGAAAAGAAAAGATTGCACAGTTGGTGCTAGTACAGCCAGGTTTCAAACCTACTATCTGACACTTAAAGATTATCTATATTTCTCTTCCTGCCTCAGTGTCTTTCTTCAGCTAGTCCTTTTACATCTCAAACAGTGTACACCCAGTCCTCACTTACTATCTTATTATCAGACATTTCTCTTTTATGAAAATAGTAAAAAACCTACTATGCCATTATTTTTCATATTAACAATGTACATCAGGCAGTAATGAACACTGAGGTGTGAGGCAAGAGTAATGCTGGCTGTGATGGTTAAGGTTATGCATCAACTTAGCTGGGCCATGATTGTCAGTGTTTTGGCAGTTATGAGATAACATAATTTGGTAATGATGTAATTTGGAAGTTATGTAACCATCCTCCATTTTGTGAGCTGATGCGACTGTCCTCCATTTTCACATAGCAACCTGGTCTTTGGAACTTAACCGTGTCATTAACTGAGAAGTGGGTATATAAAAATTTGTCAGAAACATTTTTTGACATACTAGGAACTTTCATTTTTATTATATTTAGTCAACTTGAATTACTTTCTGTTTCTTGAGTATAATTAACCTCTTTCATGTATCTGTGCTTCTTCTCAAGATGTAATTTTCATCAAAGCCTGTCAAAATCCAAACTTCTAAAAAATGTGACTATTTCCTCAAATTCTGCTTCCAGGAAGATGAAGTAGTCTTATTTTTGAGAAGAAGGAAGAACAGATATAGGTTTCAAGTTCAAGAAATGACAAGGTAGTGGCTTCCCTGGATTTTCTTTTTGCCTCATGTATCCCAAATATAGAGGTAAAAAAGCCAAACACCTGGAAATGCCAACAGACACAGTGAAAAAGAAACCCTAATAAAGGGCTGTTCTCTCTAGCTGAAGGGACAGGAAAGGGGCAGCCTAGCAACCACTTAGACAATAACTGGTTTATTTCAGCCAAGTATCACAGAAAAAAATATTGTACCACCACCACCTCCATGTAAGCAGAGGTCAAGTGAAGAGTCTTGCAAGACTAGGCTGTAATAAGATATCCCACCAATGCCACCAGGGTGGTGTCAGAGAAGGCCATTTAGGAAGCCAAGACTTATATCGCATAGTGAGATACTGACCCCTAGTTCTCCTACGTGTGATTTTAGTGCAAAAAAAATAGGGGGTCAGAACTTCTATGCACACTTGTGGCTAACAAGTCATCCCACACGTCTGCAATATTGTTAGTGGAAGGTTAATGGAGATTCAGGATTTTCACCACTGCCCAGCCATAATAAGGGCAGTGCTTTGTGGTATCAGAATAACCTGGCAGCAGGAACAAGGCAATTCTACCTCTACCAAATAGGATGTTATCAGTAGTTCACATACCTAACCAGCAGTAAAGATTAACAATTGGTAATCAACAGAGGTCAGTGGGAAAACTTAACTTCTAGTTCCAATTGACAGTAATGAGGAGGCACTACCCCTTTCCAACTGGAGCAGTGTCACAGAAATGCAGCTAAAACAAGGTTTAAATAAGACCCAGAGCCTTACAGCATAAGCCATAACATGACCAAGTTTCAACTGAAATTACATATCAAGAATCAGGAAGACTTTAGCATGAATGAAAAAGACAATCTATAGATAACAATGTAAAAGTGGCAAAGGCATTAGAGTTACGTGAAACAGATATTTAAGCAGTCATCATAAAAATACTTCAATGAGAAATTACAAAGCCTGTTACACTTGAAAGAAATGAAAAACAGAAAGTGTCAGAAAAGAAAAAGAAGATATATAGAAGAAACAAATAGAAATTTTAGAGCTAAAAAATACAAAAACTAAAGTAAAAATGCTCCATGAATAGGCACAATGCAAAATGGGGAGGAAAGAGGAGAATAAACCAACTTGAAGACAGAACAATAGAAACAGCAACCTAAACAAGAGAGACAAAATAGACTAAAAGAAAAAATGAACAATACCTCAGGAACCTATGGGAACTAATATTTGTGTCACTTGAATCTCAGGAGAGAGAAAAGCTTCTTCAAGATTGCACAGCTTGAAGGGCTGAAAAATAGCCAAATAAATAATGGATGAAAGCTTATCCATATTTGGCAAAAGACATAAAACTACAGATTCAAGAATTTTAAGAGCCCCAAGTGGAATAAATCCAAAATCATACCCAACAAGACAGATAACAGTTAAACTTCTGGAAACTAAAGCCAAGGAAAAACTTTAAAAAACAATGAACGAGAAACTAAAACATTTCATGTAAGGGCTAAACAATTTCAGTGACAGCGAATTTCTCATTAGATGTCATGGAAGCTAGAGGAAGTGGCACAATAATATTCAAGTGCTCAAAGAAAAGAACTGTCAACTGAGAATTTTACATACAACAAAATTATCACCAGGAATGAGGGGTAAGCAAAACATTCTCAGATAAAGGAAAACTAAAGGAGTTTGTTGCCAGCATACATGTCCAAAAAATAGCTAAAGAAAATTCTCTAGATAGAAATGAAATGATGAAAGAAGGGATTGTGGGACCTCAGAAGGGAAGAAAGAACAATGGAAAGAGTAAAAATACTGGTAAATGTAATAAATTTTCTTTCTCCTCCAGAGTTTTTAAAAAATTGCTTTTGATGGTTGAAGCAAAAAGTATAACAGTGCCTCATGTGGTTCTAAATGTATGTACAGGAAATATTTCAGACAATTATAAATGGGGGGAGTGAAGGGACATAAAAGTAGGTGAGGTTTCTACACTTAGTTTTGCCAACAGTAGATTAAGTGTTGACAACAGTAGGATGCGATGTTATATGTATTGTGAAACCTAGAATAGCTACTAAAAAATTTATATAAAAAGATTCACTCAAATACAGTATAGATAAAGAAAAAAGGAATTTCAAAATATGCTCAACTAACCTATAGATGGACAGGAAAAAATAAAAGCAAAAATGAAATCCATAGAGAACAAAAGGCAAGAACTAAACTGGAAGATTTAAGCCTTAACATGTTAGCAATTACTTTTAATGTAAGTTTAAATACATCTGTTAAGAGACAGCAATTGGCAGAATGGAATAAAAAACATATACCAACTATATACTGTCTATAAGAAACTCACTTTAAATATTAAGATACAAGTACATTGAAAGTGTTAGGGTAGAAAAAATTATCATATAAACATTAATTAAAAGACAGCCAAAAGGCTATGTTATTATCAGATAAAGTAGGCTTTAGAGCAAAGAAAATTACAAAGAACAGAGAAAGGTATATAATGATAAAAGGATCAATCTACCCAGAATACATAGCAATTCTAAATGTGTATGTACCACACAACAAAACTGCATAATGTGTGCTGCATAAAGTAAAAGAACCAAAAGGAGAAATAGACGAATCCACATTTATAGCTGGAGATTTCAGCATCCCTTTCTCAACAATTGATGGAACAGCTAGACAGAAAGTCAACAAGAATATAGAACTCAACAAGATCATGAACTTATGGGTTCTAATTACCGTTTTATAGAACACACCACCTAACAACAGCAAATTCACGTTCTTTTTGAGCATTCACGGGACATATATGGAACATTCTTGAAATGACAAAGTTATAAATATCGAGAGCCGGTTAGTGGTTGTTAAGGTTTGTGGCGGGGGAGGGGCTTGAGTGTTACTATAAAGAGACAACATGAGGTATCTAAGTTGTAATGGAAATCCCCTGTATCTTGATTATATTGAAGTCAGTACTCTGTGACATTGTATTATAGTTTTGCAAGATGTTACTACCACTGGGGAAACCAGGCAAATAGTAAATAAAATCTCTCTATGCTCTCCCTATGTGAGAAAGTTGTATATTTTAAAACTGCATGTGATTCAATTGGTATCTTAAAATAAAAATAATTCATTAAAAACAAACAAACAAACAAAATAACAGCAATTAGATTAGTTCTTTTTTTTTTTTTAATGTTCCCTTTCATTTTGGAAAAAAAAATGTATTTTTTGGTGACAGTAATAATTCAAGTGTTATTTGGTTTCATTGAAATGATGAAAACTTTAATAAAGTCCAACATTTTTTAAAACATGCCTTTGATTCTAGAATGATTTACAAAAATGTAGGTAGTTTTAAGGAATACTTCTTTTAACTTCCTCAGTGTGTAATATGGTAAGAATTAAACTTTACTTTGGACCATTTCTAATGAAGTCTGGTTAAGCAAAGGACTTGAGAAGTTACTATTAAAGCAGTGCTTTTATTCTTATTTTTGAACTTACAGACAAGTTGGAAGCTTTGCTAAGAACAAACACCCAAGGATAAATCATCAACTGTCTAGCAAGTTAGGTAAATTGGATAAAATCAGGAAAGAAGTTTGGAGAAAAAAAATGTCTTAAATTTCGGCTTTAAGAATACGCTGGTCCAAGTAAAATGAGTAATTTTCAGGCTTACTCTTTAAGGAGGCTTGATTTATGTCTAAAATCTTTGAGAAGCCTTCCTTGATCATTACACACTCACTGCATTTAGTATAATTGTCTTAGAAACATTTCCTTTTCTCCTCCTTTGAGCAGCATGGGCTGCCTGAATCTTTCAGCACTCTCTAGGGTTGCATTTCCATAAAAAGTTCTGAGCTCTACACTTGAAATGCAGGTAGACAACCAGGCACAAAGGCAACCAGAATGTTCTATAGTACTCATGTGTATGGAAGTGAGAAACATGTGGAGGTCTTACACAGTGCAAGCACTTTGCTAGCTGGTTCAGTACCTCAAGTAAGTAACTAAATTAGGATGTGATCGCCTTCAGTTTTAGTCAAATGGTACCAATAACAGCACCCCATCAAATATTTTACATAGCAGAACATACTCTCTCTGATTTCTATAGCTCTAGCTCCCTCGCCTTCCTTATCCCATCTTCTGCCTCCATACCCATTCTCTACTTACATGAACTAAATTCGCCCCGGAGCCTATTCAAAATGAACGTTCCCGCCAAAGAGGAAAATAACTACTATGAATGTTCAAAAGAGCAAGGTCCAATTCACCCCACTGTTTGCTTTCATTGAAACTCACATTTCAGAAATGCAACATTTCTATTCTTCACAGCGATCAAGAGATAATGATTATCTGTCCATGAAAAGAAAGAACATTAACATTCTATGAATATTATGTTTGCATATCTTTCTTTTTTTCCCTGTCCATTTTAAGAGATCAAACTGCAAACCTTATTCATGAAAAGCAACAACAAACAAACAAAAAAAAGCAATTTCTGTGTTGGAACTTCACTCTTTCAGCATATTTTTCCCCCTAAGTGACACGAATTTTGTGCCAGACTCTAGATACTTGACAGATTTATGCAAGCTCATAGTAACTGGCTTGCTGCCTCTTCTCTCCTGTGAGATAAAGAGCTTCTAAAATGTCTTAAGGCCCGGCAGAAGCTTTAGCAGATTTTTTGAGCAGGAAGTTGGATTCAGTGTATTATTAAAGAAACCCTGCTAGTGAATGAAGTCATAATGTTGTGGAAGTGAGGCCACTGCCAGTTAAAAAAGAATAAAAGAGTTGCTGCTTTGATGCTGGCAAGACACAGGTCAAAAATTGGTTGCTTAAAAACAAAGAAATAAACAGCTTAACACAGATCTAAATGTTATGCTTCCAGAAACTATTCAAATTCATGGTTTCTTTGTTTTCAGGTTCTTACAGGAAAATTTTATTAGTGTTATTGACTCACTCAGTTTTAGCAAAGTAAAAACAGTAATGGTCAAACAAATGAGTTGCATTTTGTCACCCTTAACTCAAAAGCTATCACAGGAACATTAGCATTTCAAATAAGCTATTTGGATGATCCAGACTCATTTTGACCCTTTCCTACTATGTGTTAGGCTAAAATTATACTGCAAATGCCTTGAATAAACATACCATATTTCTTAGCTTTCAAACCCCTGTAAGATAAACAGATTGTATTAATAATAGTATAGATGTGGTATTTGCCTAATTTCTATATATTATTTTGTTTTATCTTAAATTACTGTACTCTGTATTCTTTAAGGGACCCTCCATCTGCACCATGTTGCATCTCTTAAAGTACCAAGGGGAAATTTGATTCTGTATCAAACGAGCTTCTTGTTTTCTAAACAAAATTATAATCACTAGAGGAATTTAATCCGACAATCCAGAGGATTTTATTGGGCATCTGTCATATGCTCAGTTATGTGCTATACATCCAAGCAGATCCAAAATATGTAAGGTATGTTCTCCATATCAGAAAGTTTTGCTTTTGTTGCGTGCTGTCCAGCCAATTCTGGCTCATAGCGACACAATACAGAACAGAGCAGAACTTCTCCATAGGGTTACCAACGCTGAAATCTTTACAAAAGCAGTTTGCCATATATTTCTCTCCTGGAGCTCTAGTGGGTTCGAACTTCTGACCTTTTGATTAGCAGCTGACCTCTTGACCACCACACAACCAGGACTACTTACAGAAAGTTTACCAAGAACATTATATATAAATAAATAAAATGTGCTTAATATAAGAGGCATAGAAAAGACTAATGACAAATAATAAGGGCAATGAATAAAATTTTCAAGGAGAAAGAATTAGATTTAGTAAATATTTATGTGTGGAGGTTTGTTCCTCCCTACTGCGCTAACTGCTAAAGTCAATTAAAGGAAGAGTAACCTATTGTCACTGTCATTGAAAAGCTTACAGTCTAATAGAGGATATCAACAATTTGACAATTCCAAAGTAGATATGCATACAAGTAACTGTATCAAAATTATAACATCGCATAATTTAAATACATGTCATACTATGGTATTAAAGAAGAGGAGAAAACTTTGTTCAAGAAAATTATTAATTGTGTCTTACAAGCTGGTTCAGATGCTGAATCATGGTAGAAGGAAGGCACTGAAATGGAGGAAAACAAACATGGCAATCAGTGGAAATATTATGAATGAAGGCGTGGAGGCAAAAAATTCCAGGCACATTCAGGAGAAAATGAATCAAATATAGCTACAGCATAGCCTAGCCACAGTGAAATATTGGGGGAAAACCAAGCAAAGCAAAACAAAAGACCTCAGGCATTTATTCAGGTGGTAAGGAAGTATTTTTAAATTCTTGACTGAGGAGTCTATACATTGATTAGTTGACTTTTTGTGAGTGTGTGCCATTCAACTCTGTGCATGTGATAAGCTAAAGGACTTCACAACTAGAACTAGCTCCCACCAAACCCACTGCCGTGGAGTCGATTCCTGTTCCTAGCGAATCTATAGGACACGGTAGTACTGCCCAACAGCGTTTCCAAGGAGTGCCTGGTGGATTCGAACTGCCAGCCTTTAGGTTAGCAGCTGTAGCATTTAACCACTACAACACTAGGGTTTCCCCCCGCCAAAAAAGAAAAAGAAATAAATAAAACCAATGCATTGTTTATGACTACATCGCACCAAAGAGCTGAAACTGTTTTAAATAATATATGAATCCCACTTAATGCATTCAATGCATTCAAGTAGTTACAAATTCAGGAAACAGTGTCTGAGGCATTTTTGAAATTTGAAAAGAAAAAGTGTGACTTTTTCACACCTCTTATCACTTAGGTATATTGGGTACAGATTTCCTTTGAAGTTCACTCACAGTCAGCATGATTAAAATGTCAAATTTTAATATAAACCAAACACAAGGAAAGAAAAATAAACAGGAACGATTTTAATCTAAAAGCTCAATCCTGGCTCTACAGTTCAAACTTTTTTCCAACACATGATTTTTTTTCTTTAATTATGGAGCCTTACGTTTATAAAATTCATCAGAAGCCACGAAGCTCTTTTTTTTTTTTTTCCACGTAAAAAAATCTCTAACGTGGGCCACCCAGTAGGTCAGAAAACATGATTTAACCTGAGGCTATCGCTCTACTCATGTAAATCAGTAGGAAACACTTCTATCACCATAACTACCTGTAGTTTGGTGGAGAGGTGATTAAAGAATAGTTTTCATTTTTATTTCTTCTCTCCTTTACTTGCTCATACAACAGATGCTAAAATTTTACCTTCTGAGTTTCAAATAACTCCATGAATATGATCCTTCTGTCTATTGTCATGGCTCTGGTTTCCACCATTTCTCATTTTGACTTCTGTAATAGTCTTCTAGTTTCAGTTCATTCCATCAGAATCAGAATCTTTTTTTTTTCTTATGCAAAAGGAAGTTTCAAAACCAATGCATAAAAAATATCAATGTCTTAAAGAAATAGTTCACATTTCTAATAATAATTTCACTGCCTTCCTGATCTGGCTTTGCATATGTTTCCAGTTTGATTGGAAACATTCCTTGTATATTGCATTCTCTCAAGACTTGTTTTGCCTTCTATCACTCTCAATTTCTTTTGGCAAACTTCTGTTTTTAATATTCACATCTGCCCCCAAAGTCTTTTATAAGCTTCCATTATAGCACTCATTCCACTTTCTGTATAATTGTTTTCTTGTTCTTCTACTTTTGGACCACGAGCTATTCCAGTGCAGGAAATCTTCTCTGTTTATCTTTGTACCCCAACAAACAAAGACAATGGGTAGCATGTAAATAGGTATTCAATATTTGTTGAAGGAAAAAAATAAAACATTCTAGAACAAACCATTCAACTCGTACAGATAATATTTGTATTTTCATAGCATGGGTATATTCTTCTAATATAGGAAATGTTTACAAGGCAATGTAATTTTATGTTTAAAAGTGTGTATACCCCATTTGACAGTGAGCTTCTTTTGTGAAATAATTTTGTCTTATGGATCTATTTTTACCCAGTACCTGGAAAAATGCTTAGCCTTAAATACTGATTTTTATTCATTATTGAAATGATTTCTCAAATTCTCTGGTTGTTATAACAAGACCAATTATAAAGAGAATTGTTCTGGCATCTGGTTAATTGAGAATCATGAATTATACAACAAGGCTCTCTTCTTCTTTGCTTGTGTAAATGGGACTCTGATTTGGACATCTTTTGTTTGCACAGTCTCCATTACAATACCTTAAGTTGATTAATTTGCTTACGTGACCTGCATATATATAAGGCTCCCTACCTTCATTCTGTGGAGTATGACATTCAAAATTATATAGAACAACTACAGGCAAATCCCTGTTTTTTAAAAAAAAGTCTAAATTTCTTGCACATACAACAGAACCACATGTAAGAAAAAGAGCATTAAAATGAAAGGTAACAATATCTGGGGGAAAAAAAAATATACATATGTATTTGTTGTTGTTAGGTGACATTGAGTAGGTCCTGACACATAGCAATCCTATGTACAACAGAATGAATACCTGTTCTATCTGGTAAAGTCCACATGTATAGTCACCATTTATGTTGTTGAAAAAAGTTTTCCTTATTCATTGTCCAGCCATTCATGCATATGAGGTGATTGAAAACACCATGGTTTGGGTCAGGTGTTCCTTAGTCCTTAAAATGACATCTATGCTTTTTAACACTTTAAAGAAGTCTTTTGCAGCAAATTTACCCAATGCAATGGGTTGTTTTATTTCTTCACTGCTGCTTCCATGGGTGTTGATTGTGGATTCAAGTAAAATAAAATCCTTGACAATTTCAGTCTTTTCTGTTTATCATGATGATGCTTATTGGTCCAGTTGTGAGAATTTTTCTTTTCCTTATGTCAAGGTGTCTCTGATTGTCATCAGTAGGTACATGAAGACCTCTTCACTTTCAGCAAGGACGGTTGTGTCATCTGCATATTGCAGGTTATTAATGAGTTTTCCTTCAATTCTGATGCCCTGTTCTTTCTCTTATAGTCCAGCTTCTCCAATTATTTGCTCATCACACAGACTAAATAGGTATGGTGAAAGGATACAACCCTGGTGCACACCTTTCTTGACTTTAAACCACACAGTACCCCCTTATTCTGTTTGAACAACTGCTCTTGGTATATGTGCAGGTTCCTCATGAACACGATTCAGTGTTATGGAATTCACATTCTTCACAATTTTGTCCATAATCTGTTGTGACTCACACAGTCGAATGGCTTTGCACAGTCCATAAAACACAGGTAAACGTCTTTCTGGTGTTCCCTGCTTTCAGCCATGATGCACCTGAGATCAGCAATGATATCCTTGGTTCCATGTCCTCTTCTGAATTTGGCTTGAACTCCTGGCAGTTCCCTGTTGATGTACTTCTGCAACCACTTTTGAATGATCTTCAGCAAAATTTTACTTGTTTGTGATATTAATGATATTGTTTGATAGTTTGATGGATTACCTTTCTTTGGAATGGGTACAAATATGGATCTCTCTCAGGCGGCTGACCAGGTGGCTATCTTCCAAATTTCTTGGTATAGGTAAGTGAGTACCTCCAGCATTGTGTCTATTTGTTGAAACATCTCAGTTGGTATTCTGCCAATTTCTGGAGCCTTATTTTTCACCAATGCCCTCAGTGCAGCTTGATCTTCATTCTTCAGTACCATCAATTCTTGTTCATATGCTATCTCCTGAAATGGTCATATGGAGACCAACTTTTTTTGTTGTTGTTGTTGTTCAGTGACTGTGTTTTTTCCTTCCATCTTCTTTTGATTCTTCCTATGTCATTTCATATTTTCCCTGTCAAATTCAATATTGCAACTTGAGGCTTGAATTTTTTCTTCATTTCAGCTTGAGAAATGCCAAATGTGTTCTTTTCTTTTTGTTTTTTGTCTCCAGATCTTTGCACATTTCCTTATAATACTTAACTTTGTCTTCTCGTGCCACCCTTTGAAATTTTCTGGTCATCTCTTTTACTTCATCCTTTCTTCCTTTTGCTTTAGCTACTGTATGTTCAAGAGAAACTTTTAGAGTCTCTCTGATGTCCAGTTTATATATATATATATATACATATATAAAATTTATATATGTGGAATTTGATAACTGTATAACTCAGTAACTTTTGGAAAATTTAGCCTTCTCTGCCTCCATTGTCTCAACTTTTAAACAAAGATAATAATACCAGCTAATACATCAAGTTATTGTATGAATTAAAATGAATAAGTCATATAATACCACCTTAGTAAACTTCTTCAAAGATAGAAAATACTCTAAATATAAATTCTCATTTTCTAGCTATTTTACATTAACATTATGGAATTCTGTTAATTTGAATGATCCCATTTGAGAAGATGTTTAGTTTGGATACATATTTCAGTATCTTCAATGGAGCACATATAATATTCTCAAATGACATCCTTTCCTTCGTCAAAAACATACTATAAAAATTAAGTATGTGAATAAATATATATATTTAACTAGGTAGATTCAGTACATAGAACATAGTAAAAAGGTAGATATTGTTTGGTTTAAAAGGAAGATATATAAATTTTCATATTGAAAGCTATTTAATTTTTTGGAATTTTTTTCTTTCATAACTGAAATTTCCTGTGTTTCATAAAAGCACTCAAGCAATGATGGCTTTAGGATACAAGTTTTCAATAAGTTACACAATTTTTTAGCTTGAGAAAAGAAAACCGAAAATAAAAATATTGTTCTAGTTTGATCAGACTGTAAAAAACAAATAGCTTCTGACTTCCTTTAGATATTCATATTCACTTTAGAAACAGAAGAAGAAGAAAAAAAAAAAACTAAAACTCCACAGGTGTTAAACAGTACAGCTAATGCTATGTGAACAAAACATTAGCATCATTATTACACTACCACCCTATAGACACATGCTTATTAGATAAATAGCACATTCCTAAAATATGCTTCAAAATATTTCAGCTCAATAAGAATTATATTTATGTTAATTTTCAAGTTTTGATGACATTGACCTATGCTAATTCCTACAAATGTCTAGTCAATTGAAACCTCGCGCCAGTGAGACCAGCTATACCCCTAAAAAAAAAAAAGAAAAAAAAAAAAAAAAAATACCCCTAGCCTGTTAATTTTACATGTGGAAAAAAAGAACAAATAATCACTGATAACAGTGCTATCTCCTGTCAAATGCCTCCCAAATGTATACTTTTGGTATATATACTTAAGGCAAAAAAGAAGAAAAACAAGGAGAAGGAAGAGGAGGAGAACTCAATAGGTGGAACTCATGGTTAGCCTGCATTAAAGCTTTAAAGATAAACTATGTTAACACTACATCTAATTATTCTGTTTAGAACTGAACAACAAACACCACCCAAGTCCCTAATTTTGACAGCATTTATTTTGATCATATGCCCCATAAAGAGGTTGTTTACTGAATGCTCATTTGAATGATATGATGAAATCACGTGAAAATGCATCCTAAATTTTGGGAGTCACTTGTTTTCCATCATTTCTCTCTCTGAAACATGCATAAATGATTCTTGAGGAACTCGTATTAGCAGGTTGGTTTCAGACACTAAGAAAGAATGTATGGTGTGAAAGTTGGAAAGGGGAACATACAAAACTAAGCAGCATTGTTATCTAAGCTGAATTTGAAGAGCAAGGAGGTAAGGAAATAGAGGAAACAGTGCTGTAGCAGAAAGAAGGTAAGATAAGTAGTTCAAGTATAAGTTGAAAGCAATATAGAACTAATAAAAAAAGACATGGAAATAAATATGATAGAATCCAGAGATAATAAATATTTTGTAATGAATTTTGAACTGCTAGATAAAGAACATGTGGGTGGGAGAACACTGTGGTGACGCAAGTGTGACATGATCAAAGACATAGCGTGGGATAAAACACAGGACAGGAAGAAAGAGAAGGATAGCGAAGCATTTTCATGTGTCAAAAAAATCTTGGCTCATTATTCTATGGTATATTTAAAAAAACTTTTTTTTAATATTTAAAGGAGATTATTACCATAATAAACAGAAAGTGATGACACACTCATTAGTGAAAGCTGACAGAATTTGGTAGAAGTCCAAGTATCCAGCTGCAGCATTTAAGAATGTTTGTGATTTATTTTAAAATCTTTTGCTTTTGAAGGATATTTAAATTATTAAGGGTGAATTAGTTGTATTTATGCTTAAAACAAAGAAAGATTGCACCTTTGTGCAATATTCTACATTTAAACAGAAATAAGTTAATTTGAAGGCATAAATTACTCTGTTATTCATCTTTTACTGTAAATGTGGTTTTTTTCTGATTTTTGTTATTAACTTACTTGTGTATATTTGATTTTTAGAATCAATCATTTTTAGAACAGTGAATTACCAATTTCAGGTAAAAACAAAAATTCTTAATGTAATCACTAAAGTAGAAAAGTAGAAGAAATGACAAGATGGGATTCTATATAAGAAGTTACTTGTATTTCTTTTGTATTTATGCTTCACAAAGTTCTTATTAGTTTCCCTTAATCTAGGCCAATCATATATTCATGTTTCATAACAAAATGCATCTGTTTATGCCACTTATAGAAAATTTCTGTCATAGAAAATTGGAAGATCTAATTCAGTCATAATCTGTGAATTTTATTTATTATTTTCTGAAGATATTCCATTATTAAATATTTTCTTTGCATATTCAGTTTCTTGGTAGTCCTCTCTAAGCAGAATGGCTATTTGCATGCTTTCTCTCATTAAAAGAATATCCATACTTGTGCTTGTATTTAAAGAAAAAATCAAATGAGGTATTTAACTCAGAATAGTCCTGACTTCTCCAACTCTAAATTGTGTTTGGAACTCTATTAAAAGTACTTAAGCCCTACAAATAAAAGATTTAAGCAGTTCCTCTTTGTCCTATCCAAAGACGACCCCTAATAGGTCTAAAAACTTTAAAGGGAAAAAGTTAAAGCTCACAATAACAAAATTTATTAGATGACCATACATTTCTAGATGGAGACAATTTCTGAAATAATGGCTACGTAAACAATTCAAGCTTATTCTCCTTAAACATTCTAGTTATATTGTAAGTTTCCTACTCTAAACAGTTTAGTTTTTGACTGTTGTCTTAGAGTAAAAAAAACACATGCCTTAACTTGATGTTTTTCCACCAAATTACTTTCCAAACATATCCTCCATAGAAGTGTTCCACATTTTCTTCCTTGAATAAATTTGACATAATTAAACACCCTTAGTTTCTCTCTTAGTAATCTTTCTGAAAATTCCCTTTTCTCCTTTTCCTTCCCTGAATCATGCATGATAAGGCCCCAGGGGTTTAAATTCCCACTCTTCCACTTATTGGCAGTGGGACCTCAAGTAAATTAGTGTGTTCTTTGCTGTCCTCATCTGTTAAACAGGGAGAAAATTAGCATCTCCATAATATGACTAAATGAATTAATTCAAATGAACATTTAGACTGTGGTGTGTTAGGTGAAATCAAGTCGGTTCTGACTCATAGCCATTCTATGCACAACAGAACGAAACACTGCCTGGTCCTGCGCCATCCGCACAATCGTTGTTACGCTTGAGACCATTGTTGTAGCCACTGTGTCAATTCATCTCCTTGAGGGTGCTCCCATTTTTGTCTCACCCTCTACTCTATCAACCATGATGTCCTTCTCCAGGTACTGGTCCCTCCTGGTAACATGTCCAAAGTATGTGGGGCGAAGTCTCCCCATTCTCCAGTCTAATGGATTGTCATGATCCATCTGACATAAGCAACAACATCCCTGATTCCATGTCCTCTTCTGAATCAGGCTTGAATTTCTGGAATTTCCCTGTTGATGTATTGCTGCAACCACTTTTGAATGATCTTCAGCAAAATTTTACTTGTGTGTGATATTAACGATATTGTTCCATAATTTCTACATTCTGTTTGATCAACTTTCTTTGGAATGGAATGAATTAATTCCCATGAACATTTAGATTAGTGATGAGAATAACATTTTGTTTGTAGGGCACCGACTTGCAAATAATGAAACAAATAATAGCAGACTGTACATATTAAGGAGTAGGCCACACTACAAAGGACTGGTCTGCTTTTGATGACTGGACAAAGTAACAATTTGAACATGATTCAATGCTATATGTCTTTTTGACTTTGAATAGCCATCAGGAAAGACAAACTGCTAGAAACATGCATCATTTTTCGTAAAATACAGGGCCAGTGAAAACAAGGGAAACCTTCTAAGATGGATTAACACAACAGTGGCAACAATGGACTCAAACATACCAAAGATCATGAAGATGGCACAGGACTGGGCAATGTTTTATTCTGTTATTCATTTAATGTTGCCATGAGTCACAGCCAACTCAGCAATTACTAACTCAGCCAGGAAGCAATTCAAAGATATATGACAGATTATTCTGCAAGTAAAACAATGGACACAGATCCTTGATGCCTCCTCAATCTTTTTTGGAGTTGCTCTTCCCCCAGTCTTCAGGTTGTCTGAAGACTAAGAGACAGAGATTTGCATGAAGGAGTTCTATTTGGGAATGAACTCATGCTATACACCTTACAAAAAGTAAGGGAAGCAAGAGTGAGTGGAGGAAGAAATTGAACTCTGAAGCATTTCAGTAGAAGTCTCAAATGATCCATGGTGAGCTCTGGGCTAGGGTGGGTTACAGAATCCTAAATTAAGGAAAGGGATCTGACCTTTGTACCTCCTTCATCAACCAGTGATTTGATGTGATCTTGCCCCAGGAATGGATCATGATCTTCTGGGAGGTAGGGCTCCAAGGGCAATCCAGAGCTAACACTCCCCACAACTGGAAGATGTATGCCTCAGTCCTGAAGGGGAGATCTCATGAAAGCATCTCTGTCTCCACTAATGTCCTGGAGTTTGAGTTCTGTGGTGATTATAAGGAAATTGGCAAGTCAGAGTATCCAGAGATATTGGCTTTCTAACTTTTATACCATGTGAGAGCAGGCTCACTGATAATAAATGTCAACTCATTGTCTTAAAAGGACGCATTTGCTACCACAGAGTTATGTACTTCATGTTTCTTACTGTATTATCTGGTTTAAAGAAGGTCTGTCTGTGACCCACAGCAGATTATATTTAATTTGTAGGAGTTTCTGAAACCAGAAAAACTAAAAACCAAATCTGTTTCTGTTGAGTCAATTCCAACTCAGACTGAACCTACAGGACAGAGTAGAACTGCCCCACAGGGTTTCCAAGGAGCGGCTGGTGGATTTGAACTGCCCAACTTTTTCTGCTTAGCAGCCTGAGCTCTTAACCACTGCACCGTCGGAGCCCCAAAACCAGAAAAGAAAGTGACAATTAAGATGTTTACCACTAATTTAAGCAACTGTAGGAGAATGTAATTTATAATTTCAACCTATTAGTGAAGATAAGTCAGAAGGAATATGTGAGAGAGTGAAAGAAGGATTTTCTGTTTTGATTAGTTTTTCATTTTATTTTTCCCAGTAGATGTACACATTTTTCTTCACATTCCCTGGTAAGATTGAAGTGACTTAAATGGGGTTAAGCCAGTTTCTACCTCAGAAATGCACACAAAACTCTAATAAAACTGGAATAGATTTCTATCGGGTTTTTGTAAGAATATCTGCAGGCAGAATATTTAGCTCATTTTCTTATCTTTAATATAGATGAGTTTAATTTTTACCAGTAATTTCATGAAGAGGGTGATTAGAAACGTCTTGTTGTTTGAGTAGAAGTTTTCTCTTATCTTTAATAATTATGATGCAAAACCACTTCATTGGGTCACTCTAATGTATGACAGGTGCTAGTCAAAAAAGAAATGTATTGTTTTAATAAAATTTTATTGGATGTAAAAATTCTACTAACACAGTCCAGGGCATCTGAATATTTAGAAATGGCTGGGAGAGCATGTAGAGGAAAAAATTACCTCATAATGTTTAAATTATTACATTGATTACAATAGTGAGTTTATATATGCCATTTTAAATGACAAAGAGGAAGAATTAATAAATGCAGTTTCATAAAGCAGGAAAAATACAATATAATATTTATTCATTTTGTCTAAGGTTAAAGTAGAACTTTTTTTCCCTTCTTTTGATTTTGTTTAAAAGATGTTTGTCTTCCATATCCTCATAAGAATTACAAAATCATGGACTATAAGTTTGCAGTAAAACATTAAACCTACACTTTGGAATAGTAATAATTTTTTTTTTTTTTTTTTAATTTTTAAAACCAAAATAGAAACTACAAGATGGCAGGTCAAAATGAAAATGGTATGCATTGAACATTATGTAAAATACACAGTCTTAAGTACCCCTACTATTGTAGTGAACACCGAGACATGCAGGAGGGATAAAATCTTAAAAAAGTAACCCCAGAAGTAAGCACAGGGGACCAAAATTAATGAACTTGTACTTAGTACCAGGTAATGTATGTTAAATACTCCACAGATTAGTTTCCAAAAGACCAACAGACTGAAGAAATTTTGATGAAAACATGCACACATTTCATTTGACTACTTCTGTATTTGGAAATTAGGACATACCTTTTAAAAATCTCAAGATTTTCCAGAGAATTGCAATTTGTTTACTAAATGATTGTCATAAAAACACATGAGTTATATAAGAAGTCTTGAAAATGGAAATAATTGTTAACGATTTTTGCTTAGTGCCCTCAGTTATTCTTGCAGGCTTGTATATCAATAGGAATTTTTCAGAACCTGACAGTAAAATTCTCTAAAGATACTCTTCCCCTTTTTATTTTCACTAAGATTAGCTTATTGGTTCCTATATTCCAGCACCATGCTGGGCACTGCCTCAACTTTTATCTCATGTAATCTTTACAACTTCAGGGTGGGTATTATTATCCAAATTATTTTACAATTGATAAAGCTAAGATTTAAAGAGATTAAATAATGTACCAAAAATCATACAGCAAATTCAAAACCAGGTGTCTATGTTTCTGCCATGTTCTTCCCTGTACCTGAAGAAATTTAATATCTGGGTACAATTTGGAAGCACTAATACTTAGGATCATCCATCTTGAAATTATTATTTTTAGCTTCTAAAGCCTCAGAAATATAAATAAAGTATGATGTCTTATTGGAGAGGGAACAAAGGAGAGTCCAAAGTTGAAATTCCGTAAAAAATTCCATAAGGTATTTCTACACAGCAACTGTGTCCCTGACCTCAATCTATTTATCTTAATAGTAAAAACAAATGATACTAAATGCTTGCCAAATGTCAGGCAATGTGTCAAATGCTCTATAATCAGTACTTTAAATCCTTATAACAACTCAGAAAAGAGTGTTTTTCACATTTGTGAAAACTGAGGCTCAGAAAGTTTGAATAAAATTTTTTTATCATAGTTAACCTAGGAGCTGGTATTTATACCTATAAATTAAGTAGAGTCCTTACTATCACAATTTATATTCACAAGTTAAATAATTTGAGAACTTGCATTAAGGTAATAAAAAATAGAAACTTGGGGGAGCAGCTGAAAGAAGAAAGGCAAGCCCAGAGTTTAAGTGGGAAGAAGGTTAGAGGAATGACAAAAAGTTTTATGACTTTTTGACAATTTGAGAAGTTTACATAACTTACTGAGACCTTGCGGTCACTTCAAAATTTTGAAGCTTTAAGAGTAGGATAACAAAACCTCACAAGGGTGCTTTGAGCACTAATTAGATGATGTTAGTAATGTACACTGAGCTCCTTAGACAAAGGTTTTAAATAAATGTAGCATATTAAAAACAAGCACACTAAGGCTCTAACACAATTGATGGGAATATCAAATATCTCACATCTGCGAAGGAAAGAGAGTAGAGAGACACTAAAGAAATGGAGTCTAGAATAGAGGCATTTTATTTTTAGGACAGTCTATATTTGCAGTTAGACCCAGAAATAAGACAGATAAAACCTGGAAATAAATAAAAAAAAAAAAAAAAAAAAAGGAAAATCAGCTGGTGCGAACTAATTCAACTAACAAGATTTTGCAGTTAGACCCAGAAATAAGACAGATAAAACCTGGAAATAAAAAAAAAAAATGGAAAATCAGCTGGTGCGAACTAATTCAACTAACAAGATTAAGAGCAGACAACTTAAAATACAGTATATAGGAAGTGAAGGCAGAAAGAAATTGAAAGCAAAGGCTTTCTGGTTGATGGAAAGCTGAGCCCTCCAAATCAGTGAGCTTAAAGTTTGGTTCACAGTTGTACCTTGGAGAAGGATTTATTTCTGGCTTTATACTGGCTTTCAAAGTGAAAGGATTCTTAAACTTAAAGATTTAGGGAGGGTGGGGTTGGGAAAGGAAGATGTGCATTGTATACCTAAAGAACTGGAAGAGTAGTCAAAGCTGTCAGGGAGAAAAACATGTCTTTCTCAAATTAACACTGATTAGAAAAATATATACAAAAAGCTTGTTTCAGTATGGATGAGTTTTTTTAAAGCCTAACTTGTCTGAAATTATAATTGAGGATATGTCAAAGGAAATTGGTATTGAAATAAAACAGCTCCATAATATTAGTCTATTCCTCTTATAATTGTTATCAGTTTTGGGTATATAGACTAAGGTTGCCATATTTAACAAATAAAAATACAAGACAACACACACATTTGAATTTCAGATAAACTACACTTTTTTTCAGCATAAGTCTGTCTCAAATATCGCATGGGACACACTTATATTCTCACACTAAAAATTGTTTGTTTTTTATCTGAAACTCATATTTAACTGATTTCCTGTGTTTTACCTGACAATTTTAAGACAGAATCTTGGTGCAAGCCTTAGTGAAGAGTATTGTTGGGTTTTTCCACACATACCCTAACAAAAGAAAGATTATAAATGGGAACTTTAGAAGAAAAATGTGTTTTGTCTGTTTCTTAATTAACATGGATTCTCCTAAAAGTGCAGAAACACCAAAATGCCTTATTTTCAGTTAAATTGATGACTGAAATTAGCTCAGATCTTCAGGTATCTGTTTTACAAAACTGAAAACTAACTAGGAATATTTCTAAAGAATTTAATTAAACGTAAGTTCTCTTTAAAAAATGATCATCCCACAAAATATTCTTTAGCTCAATCTAACACTGAATATATATATACATATATATATATATATAAAATACAAGTCACATATAACTCATGCTGCTGTTATATTTTTCTTGTATGGTAGGAAAATAGCTTACACCTAAACTGAGTCCATTTTTAATCATACCTGGATCCATGGGGAAAACTAGTAAGAGAGAGTCTTTAAAAATAATTTGAATGTGTACAGGGGATCTAGGGAAACAAGATCAAGCTGTGACTCACTGGGGATGCAGACATACTGAGCATATGCTGGGGTGTATGTTTTTGGAGTTGGCCAACTGAAGTTAATTTACAGGTATATTGTGGAAATTCCCTCATGATAATTCATCTTAGGATAATAAGAAATTAGGGTCCACAAGGGAGATTTTGAACAGCACTTTTTGGCCGTTACCTTATGTAAAATCAGAAGTTATTTCCAACGTTAAGGATTATTCACAAAAACCTACTACCGTCCAGTAGAATCTGACTCATAGTGACCCTATAGGAAAGAGGAGAACTGCCCCATAGGGTTTCCAAGGCTGTCATTTTTACGGAAGTATACTGCCCCATCTTTCTCTCGCAGATAGGCTGGTGGGTTTGAACCAGCAGTCTTTCAGTTAGCAGCCAAGCTATTAACCACTGAGCTACTAGAGCTCCCAAGGATTATTAAAGTCTTAGAAAATATTGTTAAACTTCAAAGATAAAAAATATGTAAAATTATGTAAGGGCCATGTATTTCTCCACCCCTTCCTTCTAGTTGCGTTAGAATGGAACCAAGTGTGAATTCTGCTACACATATAAACATTTATTAATAAGCAGGCATACAAAGAGTCAAACAACCCGTTCTGTAATCTCAGCAAAGTCTCCACTCTGTGTCATTTTAGGTTTTCTGAGAGTGCCTAGAATGAAAGTTTCACTAGAAGCAGGTGCACCAATATTCTCCAGGCACAATACACCTACACTTAGAGTCAGGAGGCAGAATTCTCTGATAACTATCTGTACATAGGATTGGTCTGAATCTTATTCTAAGATTTTCATTCTAAAGAGTATTAGCTTTACCCTTTCCATGAAAAGGAAAATGGCTATAGTCATTTCCTACATTAGAACACCAAACTTTTCACCTATAAAAATAATTTCTAGAATACATTGTGCTAATTAATAAAAACTCTGCACAGTGCCCGGTAATCACACTACGTACCGTGCTACTCTGACACACATGGGGTCACCACAACGGGATGTTATTTTTTTGTTTTGTTTTGTTTTCCATTGCCTCTTTGGAATATAAGCTTCTGGATAGTCCAGGGTAGTTCAATTGTTAACCAACTCCTGAAAGGTATGTATTAAAAAATATATATATATATATATATATGTAAGGCATATGTTTACTGAAGTGTTATAAAGCAAATTTCACTTACTATAATACACTTGAATCTAGCCCTGGATACATGCTGTAAAGGTGTGTTAGTGAAATGCGCACAACCCAAAGTCCTGAAAACACAACACTAACATGATATGAGGAGGATCATTTTTTTTTACTTTTTCATACCATGCTCAGATTTATCATTCTCTGGTTCTTGGTGGTAACTAACAGAGAACTGTTCTTCACAGAGGAGCAGAATAATGCTCCTTAAGATAATAATGTCAGTGCCCTTCACACGTGATGAAGGAGCTGCAAAGCAGAGGCAGCACCTTAAAGAGACTGGTGCAGTGCAGCAGGACATTGATACTACCAGGAGGACCAAGAGGCAACATGAAATTTCTGCACACATAAGATCCCTTCAGATATTCTCCCCAGTACAGATAGTGCCACTCGTCTGTCAGTTTATGGTACCATAGTGGCTTGTGTGTTGCTGTGCTACTAGAAGCTTTGTCACTGGTATATCACATACCAGCAGAGTTACCCTTGGTGGACAAGTCTCAGCAGAGCTTCCAGACTAAGACAGAATAGGAAGAAAGACCTGGCAGTCTACTTCTGAAAAGAAAAAAAAAAGACCAGTGAAGACCTCATGAATAGCAGCGGAACATTATCTGACATAGAGCTGGAAGATAAGCCCCTCAGGTTGGAAGGCACTCAAAGCAGAATCAACCTTAATGATGTGGGTGGAGTCAAGTGTTTGGGACCTTAGTTTGTTGATGTGGTACAACTCAAATGAGAAGAAACAGCTGGAAACATCCATTAATAATAGGAACATGGAATGTAGAAAGTATGAATCTAGGAAAATTGGAAACCGTCAAAAATGAAATGGAATGCATAAAGATTGATATCCTAGGTATAGTGACCTGAAATGGGCTGGTATTGACCATTTATAAATCAAACAATCATATGGTCTACTATGCCAGAAATGATAAATTCAAGAGGAATGACATTGCATTCATCATCGAAAAACATTTCAAGATCTATCCTGAAGTACAAAGCTGTCAGTAATAGGGCAATACCCACATGTCTACAAGAAAGACCAATTAATACAACTACTATTTACTATTCAAATCTATGCACCAAACACTAATACTAAAGATAAGGAAATCGAAGTTTTTTACAAACAAATGCTGTCGGAAATTGATCAAATATGCAATCAAGATGCATTGATAACTAAAAGTGATTGAAATGTGAAAGTTGGAAATGAAGAAGGATTGGTAGTTGGAAAATATGGGCTTGGTGATAGAACCAACACAAGCTATGGCATGATAGAATTTTGCAAGAGCAACAACTTCTTCATTGCAGCTATCTTTTTTCTCTACATGTGGATCTAACCTGATGGAAAACACAGGAAGCAAATTGACTACATCTGTGGAAAGAGACGATGAAAAAGCTTCATCTCGTCTGTCAGAACAAGACCTGGAGCTGACTACAGAATCGACCATCAATTACTCAAATGAATGTTCAAGTTCAAACTGAAGAAAATTAAAACAAGCCCATAAGAGCTAAAATATGGCCTAAAGTATATCTTACCTATATTTGGAGACTATTGCAAGAATATATTTGATGCATTGAAAACCAATGACCGAAGACCAGACAAGCTGTGGGATGCCATCAAACATGAAGAAAACATACCAACCTGTTGCCATTGAGTTGATTCCAAGTCATAGCGGCCTTACAGGATAGAGCAGAAATGCCCTATAGGGTTTCCAAGGAGCAGCTGGTGGATTCAAACTGGTTAGTAGACCTTTTGGTTAGTAGCCATAGCATTTAACCACTGCAGGAAGGAAAGAAAGAAAAGACCAAAATGGATGTCAGAAGAGAATCTGAAACTTGCTCTTGAATGTCAAGCAGCTAAAACAAATGGAAGAAATGATGATGTAAAAGAGCTGAACAGAAGGTTTCAAAGGGCAGCTCAGAAGACAAAGTAAAATATTATAATGAAATGTGCAAAAAGTTGGAGTTAGAAAACCAAAAGGGAAGAGCATGCTAGGCATCTCTCAAGCTGAAATAACTGAAGGAAAAATTCAAGCCTCAAGTTGTAATTTTTAAGGATTCTGTGGGCAAAATCTTGAGGATTCTGTGGGCAAAATCAGATGGAAGAAATACCCAGTTAGTGTACCAAAAAGAATAGGTGGATGTGTAACCATTCAGAAAGTAACATATGATCAAGAACTGATGATATTCAATAAGAAGTCCAAGCTGCGCTGAAGGCACTGGCGAAAAACAAGACTCCAGGAATAGACAGAATACCAATTGAGATGTTTGAACAAATGTATACAAGTCTGGAGGTACTCAGCCATCTATGCCAAGAAATTTGGAACACAGCTACGTGGCCACCTGACTGGAAGAAATCCATATTTGTGCTTATGCCAAAGAAGGTGATCCAACACGATGCAGAAATTATTGAACAATATCACTAATATTACACACAAGTAAAATTTTGCTGACAATAATTCAAAAGCAGGTGCTGCAGTACATCGACAAGAAACTGCCAGAAATTCAAGCTGGATTCACAAGAGGACATAAAACAAGAGATTTCATTCCTGATGTCAGATGGATCTTGGCTGAAAGCAGAAAATACCGGAAACATGTTTACTTGTGTTTTATTGGCTATGCAAAGGCATTTGACTGTATGGATCATAACAAATTAAGGGTAATATTGCATAGGATGGGAATTCCAGAATACTTAATTGTGCTTATGCAGAATGTGTACATAGGCAAAGAACCAGTCATTCAAGCAGAGCAAGGGGATACTGTATGGTTTAAAATCAAGAAAGGTGTGGATCAGAGTTGCATCCTTTTACCATACTTATTCTATCTGTGTGCTGAGCAAATAATCCAAGAAGTTGGGTTATATGAAGAAAAATATGACATCAGGATTGGTGGAAGACTCATTAACAACCTGAGATATACAGATGACACAACCTTCCTAGCTGAAAGTGAAGAGGACTTGAAGCACTTACTGATGAAGATCAGACTACAGCTTTCTATACGGATTACACCTCAACATAAAGAAGACAAAAATCCACACAACTGGACCAATAAGCAACAGCATGATAAATGAAGAAAAAATTGACTTTGTCAAGGATTTAATTTTACTTGGATTCACAGCCAATGCCCATGGATGCAGTAGTCAAACAGTCAAATGACTTGTGTATTGGGCAAGTCTGCTGCAAAAACCTCTTTCCTGAAAGTGTTAAAAAAGCCAAGATGTCACTTTGAGGGCTCAGGTGCACCTGACCCAAGCCATGTATTTTCAATTGCCTTATTTGCATGAGAAAACTGGACAATGAGTAAGGAAGATGGAAGAAGAATTGATGCCTTTGAATTATGATGTTGATGAAGAATAATGAATATACCATGGACTGCCAGAAGAACAAAAAAACCTGTCCTGGAAAAAATACAGCCAGAGTACTCCTCGGAAGCGAGGTTGGTGAAGCTTATTCTTTCGTACTTTGGACATGTTATCAGGAGGAAACAGTTCCCGGAGACGGATATCATGCTTGGTAAAATAGAGGGTCAGCAAAAAAGACCCTGGATCAGACGGACTGACACAATTGCTGCAATGGGCTCTAACATAACAACAATTGAGGATGGCACAGAACCAGACAATATTTTGTTCTGTTGTACATAGGGTCATATTCATCAGAACTGACTCATCGGCACCTAAAACAACACAGACAGGCTACTTTGGATTAACAAGCAGAGGCAATAAGCCAGCATCTAAAGTAGATAATTTCCGATTTACTACATATTTATCGACTCAGAGCAGAAATAACCAACTTTCAATTATTTTCATGCTCTCCATGTTAAATGTGAGCATGCATTTTTAAATACTATATTTTCATGACTTTGAAATTTAATTAAAATTTTCAATTATTTTTGGTTCTGACCCTTCAAATCGTAGATATTTTCTGATCCTCCATTCTTATTCTTATATTAGTGATAAAAATTATAAAGAGAAATTTACAAATAAACAAAATTATCTTCTAGATAAATGTATTAGATTTAGTTTATCTCCCTAGTAGGAAATATATCCTTAAATATTTATTTGATTTAAAACATAGAATGTACTTTAAACAATATTTTTGAAGAATTTTTCCTAACACGATCATGCTGTTTACATGCGTTTGTGTGTGTATGTCAAACTGACTATAATGCTATGGAATGTAAAGTAACATTTGATAGAAAATAGGTCTAATTTGGACTCTAGGCAAAGAAACCTGGATGTTAAAGTTCCAGATCATTTCATTACAAGATGGCTTAACCTTACATAGTCTCATACTCTATTCATGCAGTAGTGTCAAGGTGAGTCATTTTGAAAAACCTATTGCATCAGAATGAAATAGTGCCCCGAAGTTGCTCCCAGTATGTAACCGGATTAACAAAAATGGGACTTCCTAGTAGACCTAGGCTTTACTGTGTAGCAAGTCAACTTGATAAACAGTATCACAAAATGCCAAAGAACTAGCGATAATAATGGCCTCTTAGTTATCTAGTGATGCTGTAACAGAAATACAACAAGTGAATGGCTTTAAGAAACAGAAATTTATTCTCTCACAGTCTAGGAGGCTAAAAGTTTAAATTTGGGGTGCCCGTTCTCTCCCTGTTGGCTGTGGGGGGATGATCTTAGTCATTAACCTTCCTCTGGTCTAAGAGCTCCTCAGCACAGGGACTCTGAGTACAAAGGACCCACTCTGTTCCCAGCACTACTTTCTGGTGGTAGGAGGCTGCACTTTCCCACTTCTCTCTGCTTGCTTCTCTCTTTTTTTATCTCAAAAGATTTTGACTCAAGATACAACCTAATCCTGTTAACTGAGTCCTGCTTCATTAACACAACTGCCTCTAATCCCACCTTATTAACATCATAGAGGTAGGATTTACAACACATAGGATAATCACTACAGATCGCAAAATGGTGGACAACCACACAATACTGGAAATCATGGCCTAGCCAAATTGATACACATCTGGGGGGGACACAACCCAATCCATAACATTCCACCCTTTGCCCCCTAAAATTCAAGTCCTTACCACATGTAAAATACATTCACCCCATCACATCACCTCAAAAATCCGAAATCAATTCCAAGTTCAAACTCCATCCTGGGGTAAAGTTCCTCTTCATCTGTGAAACCTAGAATATAAGTTATCTGCTTCCAAATTACAATGGTGGTACAGGCACAAGGTAGACATTTCCATTACAAATCGGAGAAATTGGAGGCAAAGAAGGGTAACAGGCACCAAGTAAGTCAGCAGAACACATTACATTAGCTCTCAAGGCTTGAAAATAATCCTCTGTTCTCTGTGACCATTTAAGTAATGGCTCTGCCCTCCAGACTATAGGTGTTGACCACACTCTTCAAAATTCTGGGTAGAGGTCCCTTTGCCCTGTTAGAAAAGCTTTATTAATGAGATCAGATATATATAGACTCAGAAATGAAAGGAAATCAGTAAAATGCTTTAGATCAAGAGGAAACATTTTATATATAAATCATTCCTAATCAAGCTAACTTCTTTCAGGCAGTAGGACATTTTATTTCTCATCCTGTTAAAGAAAAGGAAGAATGCATCAGCAATCTTTCTTTACATCTAGCTATGATTCTTTTTTTTTTTTTTTAATGATTCTTCATGATATGCTCTGAGATTTATTCCACAATTTAGAATATTGAAATCAGGCAAAAAAAAAAAAATACAGATATTGCTGGGTTTTATCTTTATTTTTTAAGAAAAAGAAGAATTCAGTCTCATATAAATCTACATTTGGAAAAAATATGCCAGATAATTAAAAATATTTTTTAAATTTTGCTGTCATATTACCTAAAGATATGCCTTCAGGGAATCAGTCCATAAAGATAATTTTTAAGCTTGTCAAATGACATTCACTAATTTTTGCTACTATTGGCTAGAAGTGGTTCAGAATATTAAACACCTGCACTGTAGATAGTGTTAACGAAGTATTTTTGAAACAGATAATAAAAGACTGTCTCTTAACAGAGCACGTTACCTAGTGGACAAAAGAAAGCAAAGGGACATTTAAGAGTAACTGATATTTTGTGCAACCATATCTGCAGTAAAAGAACATCAAATTTTACAGTCTTAATAGCAAACTCTGTAGACATGCAGTTGCCTTATCCTACAATCCCATATGTACCCTTGAAAAAACACTTCTCTGTGACTAAGAATTCTGGGTGTAAACTTTCTGAGAATGCCATAATGTCATAGATTGAATTGTTTCCCCCCCCGCCAAAATATATGTCAATTTGATTAGGCCATGATTCCCAGTATTGTGTGGTTGTCCTCTATTTTTTATTGTAATTTTATGCTAAAGAGGATTAGGGTAGGATTGTAACACCTTACTCAGGTCACTTCCCTGATCCAATGTAAAGGGAGTTTCCCCGGGGCGTGAACTGCACCACCTTCTATGTCTCAAGAGATAAAAGGAAAGGGAAGCAAACATAGTTGGGGACGTCATACCACCAAGAAAGCAGCACCAGGAGCAGTGCGAGTCTTTTGGACACTGGGTCCCTGCAGCTGAGAAGCTCCTCCACCAGGGGAAGATTGAGGAGAAGGACCTTCCTCCAGAACCAACAGAGAGAGAAAGCCTTCCCCTGGAGCCAACACCCTGAATTTGGATTTGTAACTTACTAGACTGTGAAAAAATAAATTTCTCTTTGTTAAAGCCATTCACTTGTGGTATTTCTGTTATGGCAGCACTAGATGACTGAGACAATAACTAAATATACATCATTGTGCCCTGAGAACACATTCTGTGATACAGAGTTGATGTCTTCATCTAGAAACAAAAGGCTATTTAACACCAAGTATTTCACTTGTTTTTCCTTTTATGGGTTGGAAGTTCTTGGCCTCTATTTTTCTTCAAACAAGCAATTCTCTTTTCTTACTGTTACTACATGCTGTGCTAGTCATAGAATTTTATTCTTTGAAAAGAGAAATTATATCACATACTTTGTGGAATATATATTAAATTCAGTAAAGATTGGCTGGATGTATAAAACACAGAAAGCTTTTTTATGTTCATTTGTGAGCCCATGCAAACAGCAGTGTAAAGACAGACTATAGAAAACCCAGGTGGTTATTTTATGTGTTTTGTTTTGTTCCTATTTAAGCTTCTAGCATTGGGTAGTCTATTAAAATAAGAAAGCCTTTTATGAATTGTTATCCTTCGTTTTGTCCCTATTTTTTTCTTGTTACTGCACCCCAGATGAATTCAATTTATATATCTACTGAGCTACCGGTGTCAGGTACAGGTCTATCCCCTGGAGTCACAAAAATGGAGGAGACAATCTTGGTCTTCAAGGAGCTCAAAGTTAGACAGGAGAGAAATATTCATTAAGTTGTGTCCAAAACACAAGAATCATCAGAAAAATTTCCTCTGATAGTAATTGGTGGGTAGGAGGAGAATTTCCTTTTACATTCTTTTTTTTAATACGTTATTACTTGTTATGTAAGCAGTTTGCCTCTAAACAGCACAACTCATTTTCTGTAATCTGAAAACATGTATAGTAAGATTATAATTGCTTCTTAGTTTATAGGTAGATCGTCTTTTATAATGCCCATTTTAGTGTACAAGACTAACAGCTATAGGCTAACCAGGATCATTTAGCTATTTATTTTATTGATACATTTGGGAGAGTATTAAGTGTATATATAAAGTGTGCCTAGTAATTTAGTAATGAAAGATAAAAATGACTATTATGAACCATATGCTGTCTTTGTAGCTATTGCTCATACAGGTAATTTTTAGTTATCTTAGTGAATTTTTTTAAGTTAATGAATTAGCCCCAATATAAAAATGTAAATGTAAAGCTATAGTAAACACACAGGCATCTATCATATGCTTTATCAAATGCTAATAATTTGTCTTTATTGCTTCATATATGTTTGAAGAAATAAAACATTATAGATATGTTTGAAACACCGTGTATTCTCTCCATCTCCATCCTCCTTATCAACACACTCCAGAGATAGTAACCGGTACTTGGAATATAATGTTTATCATTTGCATGAATTCTTCATTTTTTTTTTTAACCTATATATGCACTTATAGGAAAATGCAGTATTATTTTGCATGTTTCTTATTACTAAATTTTACAAAGGTCTAGTGTCTTTCTCTTTTGGGCTCTATGTTATGTTATTGAGATTTATTCTTTTATATCTACCTGTTCTTTGATTTTAATCACTTTAAATAACCCATTATATGAATGTATCATTTATTTATTCTCCTGATGATGGATATTTTAGTTATTTTTTTTTTTTTTTAATAAACTAAGCTTTCAGTTGACTATACCATGGAATGCCAGAAGAATACACAAATAAGCCTTAGAAGAAATACAACCAGAATGTTCCTTAGGAGCAAGGACAGCAACATCAGGTTGGCTTACTTTGGACTGTCATAAGGAAACATCACTTGCTAGATAACGACATCATGGTTGTAAAGAAAAGGGTCAGCGGAAAACAAGGAAAACCCTTGATGATATGAATTGACACAACAGCCAAAACAATGAACTTAAGCATATAAATGATCATTAAGATGGTGCAGGAATTGGCAATATTTTCTTCTGTTATCCGTAAGGTCAATAATAGTCAAACCCATCCCGGCGGCAACCAGCAACAATAATAGCAAGTTTCAATAAATGCTCTCTGCATTCCTGTTGTTCCATGTGATTTCATAAGAATCATTATTTTGTTAATTAATTTGTGAATGCTCTTAACAAAATTTTCTAGGATCAGTTTCCAAAGAGTTATGGGACTGTTTCTAAATTGAGCCACCCAGTTGACTTTAAGTACAAGAAAATATAGGGACATTCTGCTATGGGAACTATGCTTAACACTGTAATTGCAGGGACTACCTGACAAGATGTTTATCTTCAAATTTATTAGGTAAAACCAGGTTTCTTCCCAAAGAGATTGTGTCCGCATACGAGTTGATAAGTAGTGTAGTAAGTAGTAAGCTCACATTCTCTAAACATTGGCAACATCATATTCTGTATGTGTGTGTATGTATTCGTCTCTATGTGTGTGTTAATTGAATGACTATGAAATGGTTTGAATTTGCATTACCTTTATTTCTAGAGAGGTTAACCATCTTCTGACACACTTCTTGAGTTGGATACCCAGCTCATTTATTTTGAATTTTCTTTTATTTTTAAGAAAAGCAGCCAGCTATAGAATCTAAAGTGCCTCCTCTCTTTCCAGGAAAATTTATGTTCTGAAACACTGGTATACTTCCCAATACTACTTCTATCAGAAATTTTGATAATTTCAATATCACACAAGTGATCCTTTCTATTTCCTGGATTCACATTTTTTCTTTTAATAAATCCTGCATACTATTTTAATCCCTTTTTATTATAGCTGAGACCTTTACATAACTATAGTACTTCCGTATAGACTATAACTATAGTACTTCCTTTACGTCAAGTGTTACGTTCTTAAACTCTCATTTTAAATCTTTCTAATACATTCCTTGCAACAATTCTTCATTGAAACAAGGTCCTACTGCTTATTCATCCTCCCACAATATCCTATTCATTATTCCCATGGCATCATAATTTCTCCTTTCATCCAATGCTGATTCCATAACTCATCATTATAATCACTTCCTGCAGACACCCTCAATTCATTCGATCCTCTTTCCGACTCCACGGTTGCTAAAAATAGCAACAAAATGGTATATATTTACTCAATTATGTTGTCTATATCCTGTCTTGTATACTGACATGTAAGATTTTTAAAAGCAAAGACATTGGTTCTTTTGTCCATTACACAAATTAACCATGGAGAATAATGCTTAGCACATGTTAGCTATTAACTAAATATTTGCTGAATAAATGAATGGATATATTTAAAGCATTAGCTGTCTGTCAAGGTAGCACTTAAGCTATTGCCCACAGATTTTGATGTATAGTATTTCGAATCGACTCGACGGCACTGGGTTCTGGTATGTTTATATTTAAATGTTTGTATTGTGATTTGCATTTTAGCCCAGGATTTATGTGCCACTATGTTTTTAAGGAAACCCTGGTGGAGTAGTGATTAAGTGCTAAGGCTGCTAAGCAAAGGGTTGGCAGTTGGAATCCGCCAGGCGCTCCTTGGAAACTCTATGGGGCAGTTCTACTCTGTCCTATAGGGTTGCTATGAGTCGGAATCGACTGGATGGCACTGGGTTTGGTTTGTTTTTTTTTTTATGTTTTTAAGTTTTTTTTTTTTAATTTTTGTTTGTTGATAGTTGTCCATTTTTGTGTAAAGAACATAATTTATTTGTCCTATGTGAAAAAATATGGTTTATATTATATATAATTGAATAAAAAATATATTGTTGGGTCCTCAATCAATGGACACACAAACCCATATACAAAATGTTCATTATAATTAAAATACTATTTATAAATATGTGCATGTATGTGCATATAAAATACGGCTTATACATAAAAAAAGTCTTTTTAATGTTTTTTCAGTCAAGCTATGTATTTTTATGGATACAGATCTACTGTTCATTTTGTGAGAAATATTCCTAAGTCCTAATGATTTCTGTGGTGATTATAAACAGTGTCTTTTACCCTACATTTTCTAATTCAGGGTTTCTCAACCTCAGCACTATTGACATTTTGGATCAGATAATTTTTTGTTATAGGAGTGTTGTGGATTGAATTGTGTTACCCAAAAACATGTATTGTAAATCCTAACCCCTATGTCTGTGGATGTCATCGCATTTGGAAATAGAGTTTTCTACGCTGTGAATGAGGTCATAACAGTGTAGGGTGTGTCTTAAGCTAAGAACTTTTGAGATATAAAAGAACAGAATAGGCACAGGAGCAAGGACGCAGAGATGGGGGGAAGAGATGCCATGACACAAGAAGATTTTCCCAGGAACTGAGGAGCTGAAGCTGAAAATAGACAAGGACCTTCAGCCAGAGTTGACAGAGAGCTCTAGAGCAGTGCCCTGAATTTGAACTTCTAGTCTCGAAGACTGAGAAAATAAATTTCTGTTCATTAAAGCCACCCACTTTTGGTATTTCTGTTATAGCAGCACTAAGGAACTAAGACGGGAACTGCACTATGTCTTGTAGGATGCGTAGGAGCACATCTAGCCTCTACCCACTAAATACCAGTATCACATCCCTCCTGCATTCTGATAATTAATAATGTTTCCAGATACTGCCAAATGAAGGGGGAGCAAATTACCATTGGTTGGAAACTACTGGTATAATTCTTTTGTTGTTGTTGGTATACATAAATGAATTTCATATATTGCTAAATCTAGTGTTATTTAAAAAAAATCACCTTGTGGTTATTAGAGTTCCTGTATATGCCCTCAAACCAAAACCAAACACATTGCCAATGAGTCAATTTTGACTCATAGGGACCCTATAGGACAGAGTAGGGTTTTTAAGGAGCAGAGTGCCTGATAGATTCAAACTTACCAAACTTTTGGTTAGCTGCCGAACTCTTAACCACTAAGCCACCAGGGTTTCCATAGATGCCCTAGGGACCCAATATAGGTCATTTAATTAATGACATCCCAATTATGTTTTAGGGTATTATTGGGTGATTTAATTTGGTTCTCAAAGAATAGGCCTTATCTTTGTCTTCTTCTCCCCCTGCTTCCTTAAAGTCTTATCCCCAAGCACTGAGAGGATCAACAATATTATTTTCATCATGGGATTAAGGCGTTTGAAATCTCTCACTAGCCAGTGGCATTAAGATGTTTATTTTGTACTAAGATGGTGTATGTCTCCTTGATTTTTTTTTTTTTAATACTACAGCTTAGAATTTAGAATAAAGATGGAGAATCACAGAATAAACGCATTAAGCCACTTTCACCAAAAGGTTCCTGGCTTCATTTTCAGTTTCTGTTCATGTTATTTTAGTTTACTTTAACTTTGCATGTATATTATGATATGGCTATTCAAAATTTTGCCCATTTGTTATAATGACTCAAAATTTCAATGACAATGATCATTATAATGCAAATATTTGCAACTAATGGGATTATTTCTGCCTAGAATTCTCAAGGTAAAATACAAATATTATGATACGCTATTTTTTTTTTTTATCTAAGGTATACAAACTGCAAGGTGATTTTTTTATTTGAATTGATACCACTTTTTAAATGTAAATATGGCATTATTTGGAGACTTGTCAGAATGAGAGGTTCCTTGCTAGGCCAAGTAATACAATTTATAAACCTATTTCAGAATCAAAGGCAAACCAAGCTTATGTTAGAAGTATGTTCTGCCAATATTACTGTTTTGCTTATACTCTAAACTATATGGAATTGGGGCTTAATATTTTCTTCTAATATTTATTTTATATCTATCTTTGGTATATCATGATGCTTATGTAGTACTCTTACAAAGGCATCTAGAGCTTGTTTTGTTTTCTATTTGGATGTCTAATTTTTTTTTCTTTTATCAATATTTGTTGAAAAGATTGTCCTTCCCCCCACTGAATTGCAATGGTTTCTTTGTAAAAATCAGTTTACTATATTTGTGTTGGTATAATGTTGGATTTGTTAATCTATTCCAAAGTCTATATGTCTATTTTTTCCCAAACCCAAGCTGTAGTGTTAATGCAGCTTTATAACAAGGCTTGAAATTGCGTACTGTGAGTCCTCCAAAGTATTAAGTCTTCAAATCTATGATCTTGGAATATCTCAGTTTGTTAAAGCTCCTTTGATTTCTTTCATGTAAATTTTGTAGCTTTCCACGTTAATCCTGTTAATATTTTTCTAGATTTATAATACTGTTAATTTTTTTTTTTTTTTTTTTTTTTTTAGAGGCAAGGGTTAAAATGGCTTTTCTGAACCAGGAGCCAAAAAAAAAAAATTAGTCATAAGGCCATTTAAAAAAGCAACAGTTTTCCGCAGAATGGAAACTTTGGCAAATTATCTTTATTAGCATGAGTCAGCATGAATAAGCAATCCTTATTAACATCTGTTAGCATGATTTAGCAATACTTACCAGCATGAGTTAGTAACGTTCATCCTATCTAGATAAACTAGTTGACCAATTTTCCCAAACCAAAAGAAAAAGTAAATGTGATTAACAAATCAAAGCAAAGGGCAAGATAGCTACTCATCTAAGCTTTGAAAGGGCATTGTTATTGTATGAACTGAAGCCCCCTCACCATTGTCAGTTTGGGGTGCTTCCTCTTCATGAACAGTTTCTCCCTCAATAAACCCTCTTAAGTCTAATTAATCAAACTTTTTCTTGTGAAAATACTTGTGTTTCTTTTATCTTTTGGAAGCTATGGTAAATGACACTTTTTAAATTAAATACACTTGTTCATAGATGCTACACAGGAGTGCAAGACTTCTTACATTAATTTGGAAAATTGCAATCTTGCTATGTGACTTATTATTTCCAATGTTGGTTTATGTTATTGTTAATTCTTTGGATTTTCTATATAAACAATGTGTCATCTGTGAAAAAAAGTAGAGTTTTATTTCTTCTTCCAAATTACATACATTCTATTTCTTTTCTTATCTAGGACATCCATTACAATTTGTGTAGGAGTAATGCCAGAGTTAGAAAACCAAAAGGACAAACATGCTTGGCATTTCTCAAGCTGAAAGAACTGAAGAAAAAAATTCAAGCCTTGAGTTACAGTATTGAAGGATTCCATGGGAAAAACATTAAACGACACAGGAAGTGTCCAAAAAAGATGGAAGGAATACACAGAGTCACTGCACCAAAAAGAATTGGTCTATGTCCAACCATTTCAGGAGGTAGCATATAATCAAGAACCCATGGAAATGAAAAAAGTAGTCCAAGGCTCACTGAAGGTATTGGCGAAAAACAAATCTCCAGGAACAGACGGAATGCCAATTGAGATGTTTCAACAAATAGACGCAGTGCTAGAGGTGCTCACACATCTATGCCAAGAAATTTGGAAAACAGCTACCTGCCAATGGACTGGAAGATATCCATATTTGTGCCCATTCCATAGAAAAGTGATCCAACAGAATTCAGAAATTACCAAACAATATTATTAATATCACACACACGTAAAATTTTGCTGAAGATCATTCAAAAGCAATTACAGCAGTAGATGAACAGGGAACTGCCAGAAATTCAAGTTGAATTCAGAAGAGAATGTGGAATGAGGGATATCACTGCTGATGTCAGATAGATCCTGGCTGAAAGCAAAGAATACCAGAAAAATGTTTGGCTGTGTTTTATTGACTATGCAAAGGCATTTGACTGCTTGAATCATAAATTATGGATAACATTACAAAGAATGGAAATTCCAGGACATTTAATTGAGCTCATAGGGAACTTATACATAGAACAAGAGGCAGTCATTGGAACAGAACAAGGGGATACTTCATAGCTCAAAGTCAAGAAAAAGTGAGTGTCATAGATTAAAGTATGTCCTCCCAAAATATCTGTCACTTTGGCTATGCCATGATTCCCAGTATTGTGTGACTGTCTACCATTTTGCCATCTGATGTGATTTCCCTATGTGTTGTAAATCCTATCACTATGGAGTTGATTAGATGGATTAGTGGCGGTTATATTGATGAGATTTACAAGATTAAATAGTCTTAAGCCAATATCTTTTGGGATATAAAAGAAAGGAGCAAGCAGAGAGAATGGGGAACTTCATACCACCAAGAAAGCAACTCCAGAAGCAGAGTGTGTCCTTTGGACCTGAGGTTCCTGCACTGGGAAGTCCCTTAGAACAAAGGGAAGATTGATGACAAGGACCTTCTTCCAGAACCTACAGAGAGAGAGAGCCTTCCCCTGAAGCTTACACCCTGAATTTGAAATTGTAGCCTGCTAGACTATGAGAGAATACATTTCCCTTGGTTAAAGCCACTCACTTGTGGTTTTTCTGTTACAGCAGCACTAGATAACTAAGACAGGGTTGTATCCTTTCACCATACTTTTCGATCTTTGTAGTTGGCAAATAATCCTTGAAGTTGGACTATATGAAGAAAAACACAGCATCAGGATTAGAGGAAGACTCATTTACAACTTGTGATATTCAGATGACATAATTTTCCTTGCTGAAAGTGAAGAGGACTTGAAGCACTTACTAATGAAGATCTAAGTCCACAGCCTTCGGTGTGGATTACATCTCAACATAAAGAAAACAAAAACCCTCACAACTAGACCAACAAGCAACATCATGATAAACAGAGAAAATATTGAAATTGTCAAGGATTTCATTTTATTTGGATACACAATCAATGCCCATGGAAGCAGCAGACAAGAGATCAATGTATTGCAGTGTACAAATCTGCTCCGAAGAACCTCTTAAAAGCCTTAAAAAGCAAAAAATGCCACTTAGAGAACTAAAGTGTGCCTGACCCAAGCCATGGTGTTCTCAACCGCCTCATATGTATATGAAAGCTGAACAATTGAATAAGGAAGAAGAAAGAAGAATTGATGCCTTTGAATTATGGTGTTGGCAGAGAATATTAAATATACCATAGACTGCCAGAAGAATGAACAAATCTGTTTTGGAAGATGTACAGCCAGATTGCTCATTAGAAGAAGGATGGTTGGACTTCGTCTCACATACTTTGGATGTGTTATCAGGAGGAACCTGTCTCTGGAGAAGGACATCATGATAGGCAAAGTAGAGTGTCAGTGAAAAAGAGGAGGATCATCTATGGGATTAGCTGGCACAGTGACAGCAACTATGGGCTCAAGCATAACAACGTTTGTGAGGATGGTGCAGGATTGGGCAGTGTTTTGTTCTGTTGTACATAGGGTCACTATGAGTTGGACCCAACTGTATGGCACCTAACAACAACAACAATGTCAGAGGGCATTCTTACCTTGTTCATGATCTTAGAGGAAGCTATCCCGTTTCTCACCTTTAAGTATGATATTAGAAGTTTTTTTACACGTTCTTCAGCAAGCTGAAGAAGTTTCCCTCTATTTTTAGTTTGCTGAAAGTTTTTATCATGAATGGGTGTTGGATTTTGTCAGATACTTTTTTGTTTTAATTGGTATGTTTATATAGATATATTTTCTTTAGTCTCTTAATGTGTTTGATTGCATTGATTGATTTTAAATTTTGAACCAGCCTTACTTACTTGGACTAAATTCCACTCCGTTGTTGTGTATAATTGTTTTTATGCATTGTTCTATCTAATTTAATTTATTGCTGATTTGTTCATCTATGTTCCATCAAAATTTTCTCTTCTCTAATTTTCAGCAGTTTAAATAAGAATATATATATACCTTGGAGTCTACTGAAATTCCTGAACTTGCAGTTTGGTGTCTGTCATTAATTTTGGAAAATTCTCTGCCATTATAGTTTCAAAAAAGAAATTTCCTTTTTTTTTTTTTTTGCTTTAACTTCTCTTTTCCTTCTATGTTTGCTGTCACTACTATATATTTGTTACCCTTTTAGAAATTGTACATAGCACTTGAATGTCCTTTGTGAATTTTTTTTCTATTTGAAATTCAGATTAATAAATTTCTATTAACCTTCATCAACCTCACTCATCCTAATCACAGTTGTGTCCAGTTTACTAATAAGTCCATCTGAGTCGTTCTTCATTTTGTTGCCAGAGACTATATGCCTTTAATTAAAGTTCTTCCCTCTCACTGGTCAAGAATGAACAAGTAAGGCATGGAGAATTTTCAACACGAGCAAAGCTTTATTGAAGAGGCTTGCAAGCAGAGATGAGGAGGGCCTATAAGGAGGAGGGCCTAGTCTCCCAGAACAAAGAATGCACGTGTTTTTAAAGGTTTTGGGGGGGGTCGGGGGGGAATTTATGTTTATTTGTAGGTATAGGTGGGGTTTTCCAGCAAGTAGCCCGTCTGGGTGGGGAAATATTACCTACAGTGCCTGCACAGCAGCTTTCTAAGATGGCTTCAAGATGGTTCCAGTCCCAGGGGCTTCTGGGATTCATAGCAGGGCTTATTATGGGATGTTGTGCCTGCGCAGTCTCTCCACTCCCATAATTCAATTCCTGTGGCACATACTTGCATCAGGCAGAAGTCATCTGTAGGTCACCTTATGGATGTCTGCATGTGCTCCAGGGACCAGATCAGGTCAGTCCTTCTGAAAAACATCTTACAAGGGAGTACACTGTTTGTTCTATCCTTATCACACATTCCAGGATGGGGGTTTTGCATTAGCCAAACACATAGTATTGTAGGTGAGTTGCAGGTGTTGCAGGGCTCCTTGCCTAGGGGTTCAGTCCCTGTTTTTTCCCTATCTCAATTTCTTTTTCAGTATTATTGATTTGTAGCATTAGATTTCCATCACTCTGTATAGATTAACATCTTCTCTTGAATGTTGTATATTTTTTCATTAGTATCATTAACATATTAGTCATAGATTTTTTTAATTATTTATCTGAGAGTTACAACATCTGTGTCATGTCTGACTGTGGCTCTTATTTTTACTTTTTCCTCCCGTGAATTTTCTTGCTGTCTTGGTTATCTAGCGCTGCTATAACAGAAATATCACAAATGGGTGGTTTTAACAAATACAAATTTATTTTCTCACAGTTTAGGAAGCTAGAAGTCTGAATTCAGGGTACCAGCTCTAGAGGAAAGCCTCCTCTCTGTGTCAGCTCTGGAGGAATGTTGTTGTCTCTTTGACTTTCTGCTCCTGGACGATCTCCATGTGGCTTGTCATCTCTCTTCCCCCATCTCTTCTCTCACTTACCTGTTTACTCTGTTTTATATCTCAAAAGATATTGATTTAAGACACACCCTACACTAATCCTTTCTCATTAACATAACAAAGACAACACATTGCCATATGGGATTATAACCACAGGCATAAATGTTAGGATTTACAACTTGTATTTTGGGGGGAACAAAATTCAAACATAACAGTTGTCTTTTAGCATTTCTTTTATTTTCCTGTTTTTTGAAAGCAGAATATTATGTATGAGGCAATAGACACTGAGATAAATACTTTTCGTTACAAGTTTTTTTGTTAATATGCCTACGAGTTGGTCTGTGTTTAATGCTTACTGATTTCTAGTTGCCACAGACTTCAAATTCCTCTCATGTTCTTGTTTTTGTCTTTGCTCTTGATTTTGGTCTCCCCGAAATACTCCTCCTCAGCTAGAGTCTGTGTCTTCCAGTACTTCCAGCTATATTCTACCATTATTATACTGAATCCCTGTTGGTGTGGTGGTAAGGTTTAGAGAAAAGGAAGTGTTCTATACTCTTATGTTTAAATCTTAGTCTTCTAGTGGGCCTGTTTTCCTATGCAGTGATTTTCATACCTGGTGGTGCTGTTGTTAAGCACTTGACTACTAACAAAAAGGTCAGTGGTTCTAACCTACCAGCCACTCCATGGGAGAAAGATGTGACCCTCTGCTTTTGTAAAGATTCATAGCCTCAGAATCCATATATGCGGTTCTACTCTATCCTACAGGGTTGCTATTAGCCTTTTTTTGTTTGTTTTTGGTTTATAGTATAGATGTCCCTCCCCCCACCCCCACTGCCTGCTTCTGATAGACAGAATGACTAGAAGGGGATGTTGTTGTTTTGACGCTGGTTGCCATTAAGTCTATTCCAACTCATGCCAACTCCATGTATGCAGAGTAGAACCACTTCAGACAGTTATCAAGGATGTGACCTTTCACAAGCTGATTGCTAGGCCTGTCTTTCCAGGTGCCACTAGGCAAGTTTGAACTTCCAAGCTTTCGCTTAGTAGTCAAGGGCTGAACCTTTGTTCTACCCAAGGACTGGGAAGGAATGCCCTTTCTCGAGCTAGAATATATTTCTGGTAAAGTGTTTTGTTTTGTTTTGTTTTTTTACCCCTGTGAATATAGGATTTTATGTAGATTGTTCTGGTCATGTTTCACAATGATTTCTCTCCCACTCGTCTTATGAGGTGATCTTTCTTGGAGCTTTATCATGAGAACCTTTTGGGATTCCTAGAGGTAAAGCCCATGTCTTAGGGTCTACATAAGACAGAGATCTCCAGGAATTTCTTATTCTCATGATAGTTCACACTCAGCTTCCAGAAATTCATAAAAATTACCATTTAATGTTCCTACAAGTTTTGGAACAGAACAAGGGGATACTTCATGGGTTAAAATCAGGAAAGGTGTGCATCTGGGTTGTATCCTTTCACTGTATGTATTCAATCTGTATGCTGAGCAAACAATCGAAGAAGACTATATGAAGAGGAAGACTCATTAAGAGTCTCTGTTATGCAGATGACACAACCTTGCTTTCTGAAAGTGAAGAGGACTCGAAGCACTCACTGATGAAGATCAAAGACCACAGCCTTCAGTATGGATTACACCTCAACATAAAGAAAACAAAAATCCTCACAACTGAACCAATAAGTAGTATCTGATGAACAGAGAAAACACTGAAGTTGTCAAGGATTTCATTTTACTTGGGTTCACAATCAACACCCATGGAAGCAGCAGTCAAGAAAGGAAAAGACGCATTGCATTGGCTGCAAAAGACCTCTTTAAAGTGTTGAAAATTAAAGATGTCACCTTGAATACTAAGGTGAGCCTGACCCAAGCCATAGTCTTTTCAATTACCTCATATGCATGCGAAAGCTGGACAAAAAATAAGGAAGACCAAAGAAGAACTGACACCTTTGAATTACGGTGTTGGTAAAGAGTATTGAATGTACCATGGACTGCCAAAAGAAGGAATAAATCTGTCTTGGAAGAAGTACAACCAGAATGCTCCTTAGAAGCAAGGATGGCGAGACTATGTCTCACATACTTTGGACATGTCCTCAGGAGGGACCAGTCCCTGAGAAAGACATTATGCTTGGTAAAGTAGAAGGTAAGCAAAAAAGAGGAAGACCCTCAATGAGATGGATTGACACAGTGGCTGTGGGCCAAACATAACAATGACTGTGACGATGGCACAGAACTGGGCAGTGTTTCCCTCTCTTGTGCATAGGTTTGCTATGAGTAGGAACAGACTCAACGGCACCTTAACAACAACAACAGCATGTTGTGGGGCCTGGCAACAGCTGCAGCAAATAAGAAGATATTGGCTGTGACCCTCTGGATTCAACTCTCTCTCCGGATTTCAAACTGGTGGCTTGTCCTGCAACCTTGGTTCTCTGATAGATTTAAGAAAAGTAGTTGAGTTTTAGTTGGTTCATCTTTTTCTTTTTGTAAGGGTGGAAGTGATAGGTTTTAAGGCCTTTATATGTTGGAGTTGATACTGAAATTTTTCAACAAGATACAGATTTTGGAGTCAGATAATGGATTTAAGTCTAAAATATTTGTCTTTTGACTAAAGAATCCTTACTGTTTCTCTCTCTCTCTCTCTCTTCTGCCCACCCCAAGTCTCACTTTCTTTATCTGATAAAGTAGAGATCAAAATAGACACTCTCCTCTCTGCTTTATGGGATCACATTTTTCAAGTGCCAAATATAAGGCATTTGTCAGTAGATAAGTGTAGTACATTCCCATAATGACTGTTAAAAAATTATAAGTAGCTTGTATTTATTAAGCAACTCTTAGAATTAGACAATGTATTAGCTAACTTACAAACATTATCTTATTTAATTCTCACAACATCTTTATACATTAATACATATGTTCACAATATATGTCACAGAAGTTCAAAATCCACATATATCTCTAAACACTAAAATTAATATATGTCATTCTAAATTCCTGGCATGCTATCCATCTTTGGACCAGTACAGATAAATGCCTACAGTTTTTGTCCAAATAAATAAGCAAGAAAATGTTTCAGGAAAATAAGATATTGCTCCCTATTTCAGTGTTTTCAAACTAGTGACCAGAAGACTGCATTTGCACTGAAGATGCTGTTCATCTTTCCTTCCTTCTTTCTTTCTTTGTCAGCGTTTTAACTTGTGACTAACCTTAGAAAATTGAAAGAACTCACAATAATATTCGAATTGATGTCTAAATTCTTGCTGTTTCTTGGATAGTTAGAAGACTTGGTAAATTTCGGCCTACATTCCCTCCTGGAAACAATCAGTTGAAAATCATGTGTTACTGCTTCCTTTAGAAAAAGTGTATGTTCTCCAGTTCAGCAACATCCTTACCATCTCCTTTTTTAAATCCCAAATTTGTTTCAACATGTGAGTTTACTTTCCTATTCCAGGTAAATATGTAAGTTTTTGTACTAATATTTCATCTCTTTGATTTGAAGTTTTAATCTAAACACGCATGCCTCTTTGGGTTGTCAATCAATGTAGAAATGAAAACCATATCCTGTTGTCTGAAATATAGCCAATAGCTGATTTTTTTTGCCCTGTTTGTGCTTAAGAGCAATTGGAGCATCAATCATATAACATACTTAACCTGACAAATGAACAGTTGGTCATTTTGACTGGCAGCCTTCCAAATCTTCAGGAAGTGGCAGAAATAATGAAACAAACAAAAACTTAAGGAATCATTCTGTTAAGGACTATACATCTGCTGATACCTCATCTTCAGGGCCCCTGTTCCTTGGTTCTGCTCCTCTGGATGAAGAGACAAAGAAAAGTGTGGATGAGAGCCTTATGGTCAGCTCAGGCCACATAAACTGCTGTTCCCTCTTAGCTGATGTTTTTGCATTCCTTGAACTTTATGAGATTTCTTTTAGTTAAATGCAATACATCCCTTACTATTTAAATGACAATTGTTAGGACTGTTTTTTGTATATACCCCCAAAAGCATAAAAACAAAAAAGGAAAGAGGGTGCTAATCTCTTATTTGCCTATCAGGAACTAAAGAAAAAAGCCAAGGCTGGACTGTCTTCTAATGGTCAAGCTGTATTCAGAAATGGATAAGAATGCTATGAATACACCTTCATTTTATAAGTGTGTAATCTGAGTTAAGAGAGGCTAAGTGACTTTTTAATGTAAGTTTTGGGTGAGTCATGAACTCATGGCCTAGCTCTATCATTTACCAGTTGTGAGCACTTGGCAAAATTACCTAAATTCTCCCAAATTCAGTTACTTCACTATAAAATAAGGATAATTATACTCAGTCCATAGGGTTGTCCTTATGTTTAAATGAAATAACACCTGTGAGTACTCAACCTATAAACCAAAGAAAAACCATTGCTTTTGAGTTGACTGCAACTCATAGCAATGCTATAGGACAGAGTAGAACTTCCCCATATGGTTTCCAAGTAGCAGCTGATGGATTCAAACTGCCAACCTTTTGGTTAGCAGCTGAACACTTAACCACTGTGCCATCAGGGCACTAGTGATAGTATCTGGTATATTAAAAACTTAGTTTTTTATATTAAAAAGAGAAAATAGAAAGCCAAAAGGTATTTTGTTAAATGCATTTCATTTCTCTTAATTACATGTTTTTTAATTAATTTATTAAGGTTTTATAATTTTATTATTATGGCCTCTTTTTTTTAAATAAAATAATTAGAGGTCTATCTTAGTTTAGTAGTGTTGCTGTATCTATGGAAGTATGAAGTCATGAAACCTTAAGGAAAGAATTTTTAAAAAATAGGGAATGGTGAAAAAGTTAATTCTGCTAAAAAGACAAGAAATTTGTGGACTGAAAAGTATCTTTTGCATTTAGTAACAAGACTTTATTGAGAGGAGTGATGGAGACATATATAGATCAATTCAAGTGAGTTGAGGAGAAAGTTTACTGATGAGAGTAAAGAAATTAAACTAATGATTTCAGAAAATTATTTCAAAGGGATTATTGTGCAAGAGATAAGGGATATCCTGTTTAAGGGTTTAGAAAGGAGGGATGAGTGTGCTTGTGTGTGTGTGATCACTTAATAACAGAGGTTTTAGGGTTTATAAAAGTGATGGGAAAGATTGAATTAGCAAAGGGCAAATATACAAGAGAGAAAGAAAGAGAGAGAGAGGAAGAAAGGAGGCAATGATAGTATAAGCTTTTTGAGAAGGCAGGATAAAATAGAACCCATACCACATGTCATAGGGCTGGAATGTGAGGGGTTATGAGTTACTCTATTACAGCAGAAGGGAGCTTGGATAGAGATAATGCAAATATAGGTAGATAAAGAGGACTGTTGGATTAAAGTAGAGAAGTTAACAAAAAAACACAAAAAAATTACTGGATAAGTACTTGAAATAAGCTGTAGGGATAGGTTTCTGTGCTTATTGGGTAAAATTCTTCTTTTAGTGATTAAGATCTGCCATATTACAAAAACTTCAATTTGTGATTTTTGGAGTGATGGGTAAATTTAGCCTGATTCGGTTGTTTAGATTGACGTAGGAAAGATAGCCAAGAAATTGAGAAGCTCATATATTGGATGGACTGTCCCAATAGATGATAAAACCACCCATTGTATTAGAGAGATATAAAGGGAGCTGGGTTGAAGAATATAAATAATAAGGAAGAAAAGGGGATGGCAGAGGCAAATGGAGAAGCTGTAAAGAAACGTGGTTTGCAAATTGATGGATTAGCAACAGACAGGGAAATAAGGAAACCTGTAGAATACTATATGAGGCAAATACTTAGCTTTTGAGAGGCTGCTGGGGAAATGTCATTCTTAGATTAGACTCTAGATAAGTTTATGACAAAGGAAGGGACAAATCGTTCATTGTATACAGTGAGAATAAAGGGGATTTTGCTGGTTATGGAGTATCAGTACAAAAAAGCATGGAAACATCTGAAGACGAGGGAGTAAAAAGCACTTATGTTAGCAGGAAAGGAATACAGAACATCGTGGAGAAGGCTAGATGCACTAGGCTAGCTGGCACCAATATGGCATAAAGGTAATAATTTGTGTGTGTAATTTTATATTGCTGTTGTCCGGTGTCTGGATGAAACACAACGCATTTTGTCTGAGGTAAAGGGGTAGTATTAAGCCTAATGACCAGAGAAGCACTCTTCCTTGTCAGGAGTGATAGTAGGTCTAACAATTGTCAACTCCATAATGAAGCACCAACTCAAGGAAAAATAAACAAAAAACAAACAAACAGAAAATAGAAGAAAAGACAATAGAGATAAAGAGAAAGGTGAGAAATATCAGATTATAGGGGAGCTGCAGATGTAGAATTAGAGGAAAGAGAGAGATTAGAATGCTCATGAAGTAAGAAATAAGGTCAAAGAATTATGGAAATTTCTTCAGATCTCATTGTAATACAGTATGTCCAAATTAAAACAAATGAATTTTCTTTATTTAACTATTAATCTTTAAAATGTTGAAGAAAATCAGTTCAAAGAAGTACAAAGGAGATTTTCACATCACTATTTCTAATAATAATCCTAAAAGACAACTTAAGAACTCAATGTTATTTAAAGATAACATAGAAATTTATTAAAAAAACAAAATTACTCAATTTTTGTTTAAATAGTAATGAACAATATTGACTTTATCTATTGACACAGGAAAAAAAGATTACCAAAACGTTAAAAATTATATTTCAGTTAGTTCAAATAATGGTGATTTTTTTCTGATGTCTTATTTATGTATTTGTGTATTATCTCAATTTTTTTCTATACTATATATTGTAGGTATATATGTATATGTGTGTGCATATATATTTATATATATGTGCATATATATGTATATGGGTGTATATATGTGTGTGTGTGTGCATATATATGTATATATATATGGAGAGAAAGAACTAGAGAAAGAGAAAAGCAGACATTTTATACATTACTATACAAATTTCTAAAATCTCCATTCCAACAAGATGATATGTATATGTAATGCCAATCACAAAAGAAAACAAGACAATTTAAAGAAACATAAACGGGTGGATATGGTTATCAGCAGCCTTTCTGAACAGTGGTGCTCACTTGAGTGACGTAGCAAGACATGCTGTATTAATTTTTGTGCCCTTCCAGTATGAAGGACAGTCACAGCCGAACCTGTTCATTAGTGCTCATGAATGCAATTGCCATAGTCTTTCACCTGGGCTTTGGTGCTTCCTAGTTAAGCACGTCACTCAAGGTTTGTCCAGATAACAGATGGAATCTCATAAATACCCTGTTGTTAAAGGGTTGAAAAAAATTAAATAATAAGAGAAAATAAATGACATTGTACTAAAAATGTAAGTTAATTAATATGTAGACTTGGAAATATGTCCACAAATTCTGAGAGTAAAGCAAGTTGCAGAGTCCATATATATATACACACTGTATATGTATGTGTGTGCTTGTGCACAGCATATATACCAAAAAAACAAAAAACCCCAAACCTGTTGACTTAAAGTTGAATTCAGATCCATAGTGACCCTAAAGGACAAAGTAGAATGGCCCCATAGGGTTTGCTGGATTTTAGCGGCTGCTGGATTTGAACTGCCGACCTTTTGATTAACAGCCATAGCTCTTAACCACTGCACCCCCAGGGCTCCACTGCATATATACATATACAATACATTCATGCATATATGTAGATGTGTACCTACAAACTTATAGATAAACACACATGTTTCTATATCCCTGAAAATGGTTTGAAAGTATGCATAAGTCTAATAACAATTTTTGGTCTCTATTTGGCACTGGAAATCAACTTTTTTTTTCTCTTACACTTAATTTGATGTTTAATTGGAATATCCCACTATGGCACCATGATACAGTTGATACAAAATTCCAAAGAATGAAGTCAGAATGTAACTATTTGGAGCGATTATAAGCTGGTAGATCATTTTAATAAGAATTAGTGGAGAGATTCTGTGAGGAATGAACTGGTGAAAACCAAAAGCAACTTCTGGAAAGTTACAGTTATGGGATTCCAGCAGGAGAGGCTCTAAAGAACCCAGGAAAATGCCCATGAAAATGGCCTGCTTAAAACGTCAGTAAGGTCCAAAGGGTGCAATGGCAACTTGGGAATAAAGACCATACCAGTGAATGAAGAACTTTATTTTCCTCCTAATTCTACTCCCACATGATTTTGGGGAGTTCTGATATTAATTCAAAATTATCAGAGGTATTAATTCAAAATTATCAGAGGTGAGTAAAAATGAGAGAAGACAGAAACAAAGCCTCTACACCAAATACAAAGAGGAAACCTGCAACCTGCAGGATCTACATTCAAGAGAAAACTTACCAGGAAATGAAAGTAGAAATGTTGATTAATATAGTAAGACAGATGCTCAAAGGTCTGAATTAACTCTGTTGCATAACATCAAACAATTGTTTGATTTTCTATCACTTAAGAGTCACCAGAGAAGTCAGAAATTCTCTAAGAGGTTTTATCCAAAGTAAGTGAAAAAGCTTGTGCTGCTGAGCAGCTTGAAATGGGAAGTGGAAGACACAAAGTTGCATTTTTATTACTTTAAAAATTTGTTCAATGTACCAGTTATATTAACTTCTATTTTAAAATATTTTATTATCATATGCATTCCTTTTATTTAAAATATACAGAGAAATTAATGGAATATTAGCAAAACATGTATCCTATCTTAGGCAATATAGGAGGTACATGTTGTTGTTAGGTGCCCTCGAGTCAGTTCCCACTCATAGCAACCCTGTATGTACAACAAAATGAAACACTGCTTTGTCCCTTGTCATCCTCAAAATTGTTGCTATGTTTGAGCCCATTGTCGGAGGTACATGGGAGAGTTTAGAGCTCAATGACTACAACTAATTCAAATACAATCACTGTATAATATGGTAAGGTTTGTTAAGTATATTGTACATATGTGTGTGTGTATATGAATAAGCATATACATATCATATAAGAAAATGGAATAATGGAATTGGTGAATCTAGGTTTTGCTTTGAAAAGTGAAAAAAGCATTACTTAAACTGGGTATACAAAGATTAAGGATTCACTGACCCCAACTGGTGAATAAAAGCATTTTAATTTGAGTCATGGTATGTACAAAGGTGTAAGTGGTGAGAAACATCACATTATGCTGTGGAAAGAAGAGCCAAATTAGTGTAGTTGACATATAAAGAGGGCGACAGGGAAGGTAGAGTGTTGAGTTCTAGAATATCATGCTAAATAATGTCGATATTGCATGTGAAAGTTGAACGATAAAAAGGAAGACAGAAAAAGAATTGACACCTTTGAATTGTGGTGTTGGAGAAGAATATTGAATATACCATAGACTGTCAAAAGAATGAACAAATCTGTCTTGGAGGAAGTACAACCAGAATGCTCCTTAGAACCAAAGGTGTGAGACTACATCTCACATACTTTGGACATGTTGTCAGGAGGATTTGTCCCTGGAGAAGGGCAACATGCTCATTAAAACACAGGGTCATTGAAAATGAGGAAGACCCCCAATAGATGGGTAGACACAGTGGCTGCAACAATGGGCTCAAGCATAACAATGGTTATGAGGATGGTGCAGGACCAGGCAGTGTTTCGTTCTGTTGTACCTGGGGTCTCTATGAGTCGGAACTGTCTCAAGGGTACCTGAGAACAGCAACAAAAATATAGATATTATTATATGAGTAAAGTGAAAGACAGGAACCATTTTAACTTGAAATCATAAGGTTGGATTAACATGAGTTAAGGATTCCTCCTAAATGCACTACTTGTACTTTTTTTATTGTTTACCTTATAAAACTTACCATGCTTTATAGTAATTGCTAGGCTTCTATCTCCCAGTGGACTGTGGAATTCTGGTGTCAAGGGCTACCTTTTCTGCAAAAAAAAAAAAAAAAGCAGGCTTTGGAAGATGAAGGAAAAAAACACTAAACTAAGATTTTGACATTGTTTGGAAATACAGCTGAGACTATATGAGAGAGATGAAAATAATTTTTTGTTTAGGTGTAACCATAAAATTGATCATGAAGCTACAGATTAAATAAGATTTACCAGAAAGAATGTGAAAGGTAAGGGAATGGGTCAAGAATAAAAACACAGGGTCTACAAATTTATTAAATAAGTCATAATTAAAAAAAAATTGTTTTAAAGAATCTCATAATTCACGTTATAATATCTTGTTGAAAGAGTCCTTCTATTATTCAATAATTGTCCTATGAGAAAGTTAGGTATACTAGGAATATTTGAAACAAGTTTTGCTGATTTGATCAAAAAAAAAAAACCAATTTGATAGATATGCCTATATAATTTCTGGTATGACTATAAGTAATACAGAGCTACTGGATTAAGATTTTGAAGGTAAAGATGACCTCACTTGTGTAAGGTGTTTGTTTTCCTTTCTTGGTTCAATGTATATACATCATATATTTACAAACCATAAGCCTAAGTGAAAAGCTATTGCATAGTTGCAAACACCTGGCATACCCATATATGGTTTGACTCACTGAAGGATTTAACAGCTGTTTTTCTAATTTGAAATTCACTTCCTGCTCCTATAGCTGAAGTTAAAACACACCAGTTTGTGCGATTATAATAAACGGGATAAAAATGCAGAACAGGGCTTTTTTTTTTGGATGAGTTTCTATATTTATCTTCTCTAATTAAAAAAAAAAAATTTTTTTTTTTTTTTTTTTAAAGAAAAGTGGCACAGTCCACTTAGCTGAGAGACGATTTTTTTTTTTTTTTTGCAGTAATTTACAGTGTTTGCTGGTGGAGAAGAGGCTGTTCACTGAAAGTGAAGGAGTGATAGCTGCCTGGGGTAAATATTGATAGAATAGCTCAGCATGCCCAAAGTAGACCACACTGTTCTCTCGGACACTTCCAAAGATAGTATAGAATCTGGTTTGTCCCAACTAGTAGTTATCAATTTTAACAAAATATTTAACATCACTTGTCATTTTCTATGCACTGTTCTCTATTTCCTCTCTTCAGCTCTTATTCACTCCTTGGTTTCCAAACGTAGCAGTAACATGTTTATCTCCACAGGTAATACAGAGGAAAGGTGTCTATTTTCAAACTAAACTTTTTTTTTTTAATGGACTTGTTAGAATAACCTTATAATTATTCACAATCAATGGAGGCTCTGATGTTTCTCCACATTAAAATAAAAGTCAAATTAATCTCCAGGGTAACTGGATCCTATCCCCTTTTTATATATACTTTAACCTCATCCCAAAATTAATTCATTGTACCTTTATCCACAGCATAAAAAGATAGACTACTGAGCCCTATAAAGTAAAGGTGCTATAAAAAATAAAATAGACAAAGTGAAGCAGCACTTTCACCTTTATCATCAAGCATTTAGATCAACATTTTTAAAAGGCATTTAGCATTATTCCATGGAATCCGCATGGTGTGTTCTTATCAAAGATGTAGAAAATTTTCTTGAATATCTTCAGAATTTTTTTCATATTCAATTTTAAGTCTTAGGTTTACTTGTTTTCACTTTTCTGATCAAACTTCCTAAATCCATAGCAATTTTAGGGGAAAGAAATCAAATATGAAAAGACAATGCCTGATGGTTGTTAGCCTAACACTTGACTAAGACTGAAGGTTATAAATGAATTGGGAATTAAACTTTAGATGTGTGGCTAACGTGGATCCCATGTTTTATTCAGATTTCACTTTAGATAGGAAGAAGAAATAAATATCTGCACACAATAGCTTTTTATTGAGACTTTTATTTATGCTACATACATAAAACCAAGTATAAAAGAATAAAGTAACATGAATGTAAACATAAAAAAACCTCCTTTGATTTTTCTTGGTTTCAACATTGCTTTGTCAACTACTCTAAAGAAATTATAATTTACCACTTTTTTGAAATTATATTCTGAAGCAAAAGCAGGGATAGATAAATTGAGTAAAGATGTTAAAGAGTATTGATATACATGCACCTATTTTTCCCACTTGTTTGCCCACTTCTAGTGCAGACAAGATAATGATTAAGGACAGACGGTAATAGAATTGTTGACATACTACCACTTTTACACATGTTCAGTGAATCTGTGGCAGTGACAGGCCCATGTTAGAGAAAAGGATAGGGATGACTCGAAGCCACCTCTCCCTTTAATCTTTTATCTGCTTTTGTGGGTCTTTTCTAGATGTTATGATTAAATTGGGGGAAAAGATTAAAAACAGACATGACATTTTCTCTTGTGCTATTGATATTAAAATATATATATATATCCAAATGCTTCCTTAGTCAGAATGATCTAAAATTATAGTGCACAATGCCAATTTCTAAGTGACTATACAAAGAACATAGGGTCTGGTTTTCATCACATGCATTATCAGTTACTACATTCTTATATTTTATACTTTCCATAAAACCACCTCCTCGGAAAAGAATGGTTGTCCCCCCAGTGAGATGCACTGACAAACGTTTTAACTATTTAAAAATTATTGGTGTGAAGTATCATTTATAATTAATTCATGTTAATTGACTACCTATTATCTGCCAGGCGCTGTGCTAATTGAGGACATTTAAAACGTAAGACACCATTGCTACCCTGCTACCCTTACCATGCTCGTTATTAATGTTGAAGACAGACAGAAAAATGAAAGCAATAATATCTTAAAATAGATTAATTGTTCCATTCTTCAAGAAAAAAATGGAATATTATTGCACTTCTATGTTAATTTTTTCACTGGCTAATGCTTTTCAGAAGTAGACTGACGGGTCCTTCTTCCTAGTCTGTCTTAGTCTGGAAGTTCAGCTGAAACCTGTCCTCCGTGGGCTACCCTGCTGGTATTTGAATACCGGTGGCATAGCTTCCAGCATCACAGAACACGCAAGCTGACACAGTATAACAAACTGACAGACACATGGGGGAACACTTAATTGTGCTCATGAGGAAACTTTAAACAGATCAAGAGACAGTCGTTCAGTCAGAACAAGGGGATACTGATTGGTTTAAAGTCAGGAAAGACGTGCATCAGGGTTGTATTCTTTTACTATGCCTATTCAATCTGTATGCTGAGCAAATAATTAAAGAAGCTGGACTATATGAAGAAGAGCTATGTATCAGGATTGAAGGAAGACTCATTAACAACCTGCATTATGCAGATGACACAACCTTACTCGCTGAAAATGAAGAGGACCTGAAGCACTTACTAATGAAGATCAAAGACCACAGCCTTCAGTATGGATTGCACTTCAACATAAAGAAAACAAAAATCCTCACAAGTGGACCAATGAGCAACATCATGATAAACGGAGAAAATATTGAGGTTGTCAAGGATTTCATTTTACTTGGATCCACAATCAACACCCATGGAAGCAGCAGTCAAGAAATCAAAAGACGCATTGCATTGGGTAAATCTGCATCAAAGGACCTCTTTAAAGGGTTGAAGAACAAAGATGTCACCTTGAAGACTACGGTGCCCTGACCAAAGCCATGGTATTTTCAATCTCATCATATGCATGTGAAAGCTGGACAATGAATAAGGAAGACCGAAGAAGAATTGAAGCCTTTGAATTGTGGTGTTGGCGAAGAATATTGAATATACCATGGACTGCCAAAAGAATGAACGAATAGGTCTTAGAAGAAGTATAACCAGAATGTTCCCTGGAAGCAAGGATGGCGAGACTGCGTCTTACATACTTTGGACGTGTTGTCAGGAAGGATCAGTCCCTGGAGAAGGACATCATGCTTGGCAGAGTACAGTGTAGGTGGAAAAGAGGAAGACCCTCAGCGAGGTGGATTGACACAGTGGCTGCAACAATGAGCTGAAGCATAACAACGATTGTAAGGATGGCACAGGACCGGGCAGTGTTTTGTTCTGTTGTGCATAGGGTTGCTATGAGTCAGAACCAACTTGATGGCACCTAACAACAACATGTTAGTTTTACTAACTGTTATTGTTTTAGTGAGTGTGGTAGGTAGAATTCTAAGATATGTCCACCAAGATTTCCAGGCTTTGGTGTGTAGACACTTTCTCCCAATTACTCAGTCAAACACTAATTTAGATACTGTCAGTTTATCACACTGAGGGGGCTTGTGTGTTCCTGGGATGCTGGAAGCTATGCCACAGGTATTCAAAGCCCAGCAGGGTACCCATGGCAGATAGGTTTCAGCTGCGCTTACAGACTAAAACAGACTAAGAATAAGGACACTACAGTTTACTTCTGAAAAGATTTAGCCAGTGAAAACTTTATGAATAGCTGTGGAACATTGTTTGATGCAGTGTTGGAAGATGAGCCCCACAGGTTGGAAGGCACTCAAGAAATGTCTGGGGAAGAGCTGCCTTCTCAAAGTAGAGTCAACCTTAATGAAGTGGATGGAGTCAACTTTTCGGGACCTTCATTTCCTAATGTAGCACAGCTTAAAATGAGAAGAAACAGCTGCAAACATTCATTAATAATCAGAACCTGGAGTGTACAAAGTATGAATCTAGGAAAAATGAAAGTCATCAAAAAAGAAAGAGCACAAACATTGATATCTTAGGCATTAGTGAGATGAAATGGACTTTTCTGATGCGATTTTGATTGGACAATGATATGGTCTACTATGCCGGGAATGATAACTTGAAGAAGAATGGTGTTGCATTCATCGTCAAACAGAACATTTCAAGATCTAGTCTGAAGTACAACTCTGTCAGTGATAAGATCATCTCCATAGGCCTACAAGGAAGACCAGTTAATAGGACTATTATTCAAATTTAGGCACCAACCACTAAGGCCAAAGATGAAGAAACTGAAGATTTTTACCAACTTCTGCAGCCTGAAATTGACCAAACATTACAGTCAGGATACATTGATAATTACTGGAGATTGGAATAACAAATTTGGAAACAAAGAAGAAGGATTGGTAGTTTGAAAATATGGCCTTGGTGATAGAAACGATGCTGGAGATTGCATGATAGGATTTTGCAAGACCAAGGACTTCTTCATTGCAAATACCTTTTTTCACCAACATAAAGGGTGATTATGCATGTGGACCTGAACAGGTGGAATACACAGGAATCACATCGACTACATTTGTGGGAAGAGACAATGGAAAAGCTCAGTATCATCAGCCAGAACAAGGCCAGGGGCCAACTGCAGATCAGACAATCAATTGCTCATATGCAAGTTCAAGTTGAAACTGAAGAAAATTAGAACAAGTCCAAGAGAGCCAAAATACGACCTTGAATTTAGAGACCGTCTCAAGGATAGACTTGACGTGTTGAACACTAATGACTGAAGACCAGATGAGATTTGGAAGGACATCATATGTGAAGAACGAAAGAGGTCATTAAAAAGACAGGAAAAAAGCAAAAGACCAAAAGAGATGTTAGAAGAGACTCTAAAACTTCCTCTTGAACATCGAGTAGCTAAAACAAAAGGAAGAAATGATGAATTAAAGAGTTGAAGAGAAGATTTCAAAACAGCGGCTTGAGAAGACAAAGTAAAGTAGTATAAATAACATTGTGCAAAGACCTGGAGATGGAGAACCGAAAGGAAAGAACACGCTCTGCATTTCTCAAGCTGAAAGAACTGAAGAAAAAAAAAAATCATGCCTCAAGTTGCAATATTGAAGAATTCAATGGGGAAAATATTAAATGACTCAGAAAGCATTGGAAGGAATATACAGTCACTATACCAAAAAGAATTGGTGGATGTTCAACCATTTCAGAAGGTACCATGTAAGCAGAAACCAATGGTACTGAAGGATGTAGTCCAAGGCATATTAAAGGCATTGGTGAAAAAACAAAGCTCGAGGAACTAATAGAATACCAGCTGAGATGTTTCAACAAATGGAAGCAGTGTTGGAAGTACTCACTAGTCTATGTCAAGAAATTTGGAAGGCAGCTACTTGGCTGTCATGGATTGAATTATGTCTCCCCAAAAATGTGTGTTTCAGTGGGGCTGCAACATGATTCCTGGTATTGTGTGATTTTTCTATATGTTGTAAATCCTGCGACTATGATGTTCATGAGGGAGGACGGGCAGCAGTTGTGTTAGTGAGGCAGGACTCAACCTAGGAGATTGGAATGTGTCTTGAGGCAATCTCTTGTGATATAAAAGAGAGAAGCAAGCAGAGAGACAGGGGGACCTCATACCACCAAGAAAGCAGCGCAGGGAGCTGAGCTTGTCCTTTGGACCCAGGGTCCCTACGCAGAGAAACTCCTAGTCTGGGGGAAGATTGATGAGAAGGCCGACAGAGAGAGAAAGTCTTCCCCTGGAGCTGACACCCTGAATTTGGACTTTTAGCCTACTTTACCGTGAGCAAATAAACTTCTCTTTGTTAATGTCATCCACTTGTGCTATTTCTGTTATAGAAGCACTAGATAACTAAGACACTGGCCAACTGACTAGGAGACATCTACATTTATGTGTATTCCTAAGAAAGGTGATCCCATCAAATGTGGAAAGTATTGAACAATATCATTAATAACACACACAAGTAAAATTTTGCTGAAAATCATTCAAAAGCAACTGCAGTAGTGTGTCAACAGAGAACAGCCAGAAATTCAAGCCAGATTCAGAAGAGGATGTGGAACAAGGGATATCTTTGCTGATGTCCGATGGATCCTGGCTGAAAGCAGAGAATACCAGAAAGATGTTTACCTGTGTTTTATTGACTATGCTAAGGCAATCGACTGTGTGGATCATAACAAATTACGGATAACATTGTGAAGAATGGGAATTCCAGAACATTTAATTGTGCCCATGAGGAAGACATGGATCAAGAGGCAGTAGTTCAAATAGAACAAGGAGATAATGCCTGGTTTAAAGTCAGGAAAGGTATGCATCAGGATTATATCCTTTCACCATACCTATTCAATCCGTATGCTGAGGAAATAATCTAAGAATCTCAAGTATGTAAAGAAGAATGGGGAATCAGGATTGGAGGGAGACTCATTAACAACATGTGTATGCAGATAACACAACCTGGTTTGCTGCAAGTGAAGAGGACTTGAAGCACTTAATGATGAAGATTAAAGACCACAGCCTTCAGTATGGATTACACTTCAACATAAAGGAAGCAAAAACACTCACAACTGGACCAGTAAGCAAAGTCATGATAAATGGGGAAAAGATTGAAGTTGTCAAGGATTTCATTTTACTTGGATCCACAATCCAACACCCATGGAAGCAGCAGTCAAGAAATCAAAAGACATATTGCATTGGTTGCAAAAGACTTTTTTAAAGTGTTGAAGAGCAAAGATGTCACCTTGAAGACTAAGGTGTGTCTGGCCCAAACTATGGTATTTTCAATCTCAACATATGCATGTGAAAGCTGAACAATAAATAAGGAAGACCAAAGAAGAATTGACGCCTTGAATTGTGCTGTTGGCAAAGAATATTGAATACACCATGGACTGCCAAAAGAATGAACAAATTTGTCTTAGAAGAAGTGCAACCAGAATGTTCCTTAGAAGCAAGGATGGTGAGACTATGTCTCACATATTTGTGTATGTTGTCAGAAGGTGTCTGTACCTAGAGAAGGACATCAGTCTTGGTAATGCTGAGGGTCACTGAAAAAGAGGAAAACCCTCAATGAGATGGATTGACACAGTGACTGCAACAATGGGCTTAAGCATAACATGCATTGTGAGGATGCGGCAGAACTGGACAGTATTTCATTCTGTTGTACATAGGATCGTTAGGTGTCGCAACCAACTCTATGGCACCTAATAAAAACAACAACCGAAAAAGATTTTGCAGATGTGATTAAGGTCCCAAATTAATTAACTCTAAAATTGGAAGATTATCTGGGTAGGTCTGACTTTATCATATGAACTCTTTACAAAGCATAGTTTTATCTCTGGTCACAGAAAAGGAGGTTGAAGCAATGAGCTCTGGCTGGCAGGGAAGAAAACAAACATCCAAGTCATGAACTGCCTATGGAACAATGTGTCAAGGAACAAAAGGTGGCCTCTAGGAGCTGAGAGAGCTCGTTAGCCTAGAAAAAAAAAAGAGTTAACAGGAAATGGGAATCACAGCCCTGCAACCTCAAGGAAGTGAATTCTCCCAAAAATCAATGAGCTTGAAAGAAGGCTTTGAGAACCATAGCTTTGATCAACACCTTGATTTCAGTCTGATATACCCTGCAGAGAATGTAGCCACGCAATATAGTTCAAATTTCTGACCTGTAAAACTGTGATAATAATTTTTTCTTTCTTTAAGTTGCTACGGTTCTGGTGATTTGTTACTCACCAACTAAATCAATGAATACAGTTAAATTTTAAGAAATAATTCTCATAAAAACGCACACTGGACAGCATTTCCAATTTTCTTGTCCATCCAAAGAGGACAGGAGAAATTTTTCATTTTTAGCATAAACAATAGAAGATTACATTACTTATAAATTGGTGGGAGTAACCAAAAAAAAAAAAAGGTTCAATATTGGAAAAATTTGTTCAACAGTGTTCTATCATTTCACCTTACTTATTCATTCTGTAGGCTGGTCAAATAGTCCAAGAAACTGGGCAATATGAAGAAGAACACTGCATCGGGGCTGAAGAAAGACTTATTAACATTCTGTGATATATACATGACACAGCTTTGATTGCCAAAAATGAAGAGTGCTTGAAGCACTTACTGATGGAGGTAAAGACTATAGCCTTCAGTACAGATTATACCCGAACATGAAGAAAATGAAAATTCTCACAACCAGACAGGTAAGAAACATCATGACAAATGAAAAAAATTGAAGTTGTCATTAATTCCATTCTACTTGGATCAACGATCAGCATCCATGGAAGCAGCAGTTGAGAAATCAAATGATATATCGCATTGGGCAAATCTGGTACAAAATATGTCTTTAAGGTGTTCAAAAGCAAAGACGTCAGTTTGATGACTAAGATGCTCCCGACTCAAGTCATGGTCTTTTCAATTCCCTTAATGAAAGAGGGAGACAGTCAAAAAATTAATGCATTTGAATTGCAGTGTTGGCCGAGAATATTGGATATACATACCATGGACTTCCAGAAGAACAAACCTATCCTATAAAAAGAAGGTCTTAACCTGGGCTCTAAGTGTCCTTGAAATTCTGTAATTGAACAGAAAACTTATGTAAGTGCGTATAAAACTTTGGTGGTGGGGGAGTATTCATTAATGTTTAACAAAATCTCAAATGAGCCCTTGACCCACAAAAATTAATCAGAAGTTCTGTATTCACAAAATTTGTTATTCATTATATTGTTTCTCTGCTTTAAAACTTAGGTACTTTCCCATTATCAACAGGTTAAATAAGTTTAATATGGCCATTTTTGGGGGATCTAGCATTACCTATATGTTCCCAGGTTTCACATCCTTCCTTTAGCTATAGTTGCATGGGCTAGGTTTATTGTTTATTACAGAGTTCTGCAGATAACTTAACTTCACTTTCTTCTTTAACCTCTTTCTAAATACTTAATATGTATATTTCATTTTATCTTTCAATGTATGCTTTTAAGAAATTGACACATGCATATAATGCATGTTTTAATCCAGTAAATATCTATTGATCCTTCATTACGTGCCAGGCCTTGTTCAATAGTCCCTTCGGAAAGTACCTTATTATTTCAAAGTTCTAGGTCTTTCATTCTTCTTTGCTTCTCTTCAGTTAACCTCTCCAGACTTACTCTTATGTCTGGAGTCAAGGTCTGTCTTTATATCTTGCTTATCATAGCCATCTCATTGAGAATATCACCTCCCTCCTCTTTACCAATTTGAATCCAGTCCACCATTCAGAGTTCAATTCACGGTTGTCATTTTTATACCTGTCATGTAGTAACATTACCTTCCTCCAACTTTCTAGAGCACTTATAGCTAACTATTTGGAACAAAGTGAAATCTAACTTGCTTTTTTATTTTTATGTATTTATTTAAAAAATTTGTTCTACCACTATTCCACATAAACTCACATGAACTTGGGTCATCTGTATGTACAAATAGAAACTACTCAAATTTTTATAGCTCTACTTAAATTAATAGAATTCATCTTTCTCCTGTTTAATCATTGCATTTGTTTACAAATAGTTTCTTACATCTAAAAATAAAGTAAATCCTGAGGACACACTACTTATCTTGTCTTCTAATTCAGCAAACATATACATAGATATATATCCTTAAGGTCAGTTTCTCCTACTTCCTGTCATCAAAATAATCAAAAGAAACCTATTTGACTAAAGTTAGTAAGAAATTCTCCTGGACTATAGACACAGCATTGAATAGCGGTTAATTGTACAACTGGTTTGAATTCTAGGTCTGCTACTTTCTAGGTTTTAGAGCTTCAACAAGTTTCTTTAAAAGCCCATGATTTATTTTTCTGATCAAAAGAATTAAAAAAAATAATAAAAATGCTTGCCTCATATTTTTGTTTTGATGTTAAGTTAGAGTCTGTAGTATACATGCTATACACATTAACCTTTCAAATTACTTTTTATCAGAATATAGAGTAGTTGGACTGAGGTCAGTATTTTGATTATCTGTTTCTGAAGTGCTTTCCCTCAAACAACACTTGTATAAAATAATATTTTTCCAAGAGGAAGACTATTTTAATTGCTTTCCCAATCCAGGAGGCAAATTCTAAAAGAAAACTTTCATTATTATAACATGAAGTGTTCTCATTTTAGCTAGTAACATATTTGAAGGATATTGTTTGATTCCTCCATAATCCCTCTGCATTTGTTATTTTTGTTTTTTAGTTTTGAAATATATTCAGTATTGTAGCCAACTTGGTTTAGGTTTGAAAGAGATTTTGCAACACAACTAGAGCATAGCTGTTTTACTATAATAAAAACCCTCTGACACATGACACTTGCACTAGCCCTACCAGCACTTAGTTTTCTGTTTTCACACAAATGTATAAAATTTATACCATTATAGAAGTAAGCATAAGAGCTTTCTGAAATGACTCACTACTTATCTTTTATAAACAAATACTCCTCTCTAGATCAACATCAAAAAGACATTTATTATTAACTATTTATTTGATAAAACATAGGAAGAATAAAATGAACATTATTTTAAAAGTAAAATTCTGGGAACAGGTTGTGATATAGTAATTGATTTTAGATTAAATGAAGTGTCTAAATAAGTATCAACATAATATTTTATTTGCTATGATTCACCAGTATCTAAGAACCTTAAACTGTCAATATTAAAGGCCCAGTATATTAGACTCATTAATTGCACCGAGCAGAAATAATTTGAATAAAGAAAAATTAAAATGTAACTGTCATTTTTGTATTGTTGTTGTTGTTAGGTACCATCGAATCAGTTCTTAAACCTATGTACAACAGAAGGAAACAATGTGTGGTCCTGGACCATCTTCATAATCTTTGTTATGCTTAAATCCATTGTTGCAGCCACTGTGTCAATCTGTCTCATTGAGGGTCTTCCTCCCTTTCGATGATCATTTACTTTACCAAGTATAATGTCCTTCTTCAGGGGCTGTTCCCTCCTGATAACATGTCCAAAGTGTGTGGGATGAAGTCTCGCCTTCCTTGCTTCTAATGGGCATTCTAACTGTACTTGTTCCAAGACAAATTTGTCCATTCTTCTGGCAGTCACAGTATATTCAAAGCTCTTGCCTACACCATAATTCAAAGGCTTCAGTTCTTCAGTCTTCCTTACTCATTGTCCAGTTTTCACATGTACATGAGGCAATTGAAAACACCATGGCTTGAAGGAACCATCCCCGAAGACAACTCATCAGACATGAAAGGGACTGGACAGTGGGTGGGAGAAAGATGCTGATGAAGAGTGAGCTAATTATATTAGGTGGACACTTGAGATTGTGTTGGCATCTCCTGTCTGGAGGGGGGATGGGAGGATAGAGAGAGTGGGAAGCTGGCAAAATTGTCACGAAAGGAGAGACTGGAAGGGCTGACTCATTAGGGGGAGAGCAAGTGGGAGTACGGAGTAAGATGTATGTAAACTTATATGTGACAGACTGACTTGAATTGTAAACGTTCACTTGAAGCTCAATAAAAGTTAATAATAATAATTAAAAAAAAACACCATGGCTTGAGCCAGATGCATCTTAGTCCTTAAAGTAACATCTTTTTTTTTTTTTAAACACTTTAAAGAGGTCTTTTGCAGCAGATTAGTTCAATGCAATGCTCATTTGATTTCTTGACTACTGCTTCCATGAGTGTTGATTGTGGGTCCAAGTAAAATGAAATCCTTGACAACTTGAATTTTTTCTCCATTTATCACAGTGTTGCTTGTTGATCCAATTGTGAGGATTTTTGTTTTCTTTATGTTGACGTCCACTTGACTTCAGCAATGATATCCCTTGTTCCATGTCCTCTTATGAATCCAGCTTGAATTTCTAGCAGTACTCTGTCCATGTACAACTGCAACTACTTTTGAATGAAGTCATGGGTTGAATTGTGTCCTACAAAAATATATGTCTGTGGGCAGGACTAAGATGGTGGAATAGAAAGACACATCCGGGAAGCCCTCTCACAACAAAGACCTGAGAAAACAAGTGAAATGAGTATATTTATGACAAGCTAGGAGCCCTGAACATCAAAGGCAAAGTTAGAAAACAAACTGAGTGGCAGGAGGCAGAAGAGATGGTTCAGAAGCAGAGAGGAGTCACTGGACCTGAATCACCAGGAGCCTTCAGGCACCATTCTTGGGAGCAGCTGCAGTGGGCCGATGCTAGCATTCAGCCACAGCTTCTTCATGGAGAAGTAGCCAGCCACACAGCCTACTCACACCTCTGGAACCAGAGAAGAATGGGACTCCAGGAAAAAGCTAAGGACTTGAGTATATTTTACCACACTCACCACCTCCAGACCAGTTTCAGTGGCTATTGATTTCCCTGGGCCTGAGATAGGCCCTGTTGAGCACCTAGAGCCATCTTTCAGGCCTTCAAGAAGACGTAAATCCACAATTGAGGGAAAAGAAAATTTGCCAGCTCCGCTAACCAGGGGAGCTCAGGACAGAAGCAGATCTTGGCCAGGCATAAATGGTCCATAGGCTTTGAGTAACTTTCCTCCCTGCATGGACCTGTATGGGCCTAATTCAGGAGAATAGGCCCCTGCTGGCAGACTACATCTGTTTCAGCTATGCAGTGGGTATTTGATGTTTGACACCACTTTACGTATTAAACAGGGTCCTCACCTACCCACATCAGGGGCCTAAGGACTGGTGACTCCACTCAGATCACCCAGCACCCGGAACAGGGGTCCAGGGATAACTGGTACCTCCCATTCCTTACAACCAAAAACATTGGGTGCCCATGGTCCATCTGCAGAACTCACTCACCTGTACGATCTAGGGAAAAGAGACATGCTTTCCTCAGAGACACTTGGGGGATGATTCTCAGTCTCCTGCCTTGTTCAGAGCCTGACCCCCTGCTGCAACCAGATACCAGTACCTACATAAATCACCCCTACCCCTCTAAGACTGTAGGACAAAGCCTGTACCACACACATGATGATTAGCTACCCGGACACCTGAGCTGAATTCATACAAGAAAAGTGAATGGACTCCTAGACTGATATACCTGATAACAGCTCCAGCCATCTGGGGACAGGATGTCAGAGCTCCAAAGGTGAAAATAACCAAGCTAGCTCACTCAAGCAACCCATTTGAGCATATCAAAAGAAAACAAAGCAAGAATCTATGACACAGTAAGCAAACATAAAATAAACTAATACAATAACTTATATATGGCTCAGAGACAACAGTTAATATCAAGTCACATAAAGAAACAGACCATGATTGCTTAAACAAGCTCTCAGAACAAAGAATCAAGGGATCTTCTAGGTGAAAGTGCCTTCCTGGAAATACCAGAGGCAGAATACAAAGGATTAACATACAGAACCCTTTGAGACATCAGGAAGGAAATCAGACAATATGCAGGACAAGCCAAGGAACACACAGATAAAGCAGTTGAAGAAATTAAAAAGATTATTCAGGAACATAATGAAAAAATTAATAAGCTGGAAAAATCCATAGTCAGACAGCAATCAGAATTCAGAAGATTAACAATAAAATTACAGAAGTAGACAACACAATAGAAAGTCAGAGAAGCAGAATTGAACAAGTGGAAGGCAGAATTTGTGAACTTGAAGATAAACCACTTGGTACCAATATATTTAAAGAAAAATCAGATAAAAGAATTTTAAAAAATGAAGAAACCTTAAGAATCATGTGGGACTCTATCAAGGGAAATGACCTACGAGTGACTGGGGTACCAGGACAGAGAGGGATAACAGAAAATACAGAGAGAATTGTTGAAGATTTGTTAGCTAAATAGTTCCCTGATACAGTGAAAGATGAGAAGATATTTACCCAAGATGCTCATCAAACTCTACATAAGGTAGATTTTAAAAGAAAGTCATCAAAACATATTGTAATCAAACTTGCCAAAACCAAAGATAAAGAGAAAATTTTAAGAGTGGCTAGGGATAAATGAAAAGTCACCTACAAAGGAGAGCCAATAAGAATAAGCCTGGACTACTCAGCAGAAACCATGCTGGCAAGAAGGCAATGTGATGACTTATATAAAAAATTGAAAGAAAAAAATTACCAGCCAAGAATCATATATCCAGCAAAAATGGCTCTCAAATATGAAGGTGAAATTACCACATTTCAAGGTAAACAGAAGTTTAGGGAATTTGTAAAAACCAAACCAAAACTACAAGAAATACTAGAGGGTGTTCTCTGGTTAGAAAATCAATAATATCAGGTATCAACCCAAGACTAGAACACTGGACAGAGCAATCAGATGCCAACCCAGACAGGGAAATCACAAAAATAAATCAAGATAAAAAAATGCTTGAAATAGGGAAAGTACGATGTTATTATGTAAAACAAGACAACATTAAAACAGTAAAGAGCGACTAAGAAATGTTGTCACAGATCTTTCATATGCAGAGGAAGACAAGTTGATACAAAGAAATTAAAGTTAGGTTTAAATTTAGAAAAATAGGAGTAAATATTAAAGTAACCACAAAGAAGACAAACTATCCTACACATCAAAATAAAGTACAAGAAAAAAAATAGAGACTCAGCAGAAACAAAAACAACAAATATGAGGAAAAGGCAATGTATAAACCACTAAGCACAAAAAATTAAGTGGGAAAAGAAACCATTAACAAAACACAAAAAAAAGACAACAAAATGATAGCACTAAATTCATACCTATCTGTAATTACTCTGAATGTAGATGGACTAAATGCACCAATAAAGAGACAGAGAGTGGCGGAATGAATTCCAAAAACATGAACCATCTATATGCTGCCTACAAGAGGCACACCTTAGACTTAAGGACACAAACTAAAACTAAAAAGATGGAAAAAAAAATATACCAAGCAAACAATAATCAAAAAAGAGCAGGAGTGGCAATATTAATTTCTGACAAAATGGACTTTAAAGTTAAATTTGTCTTAAAGGATAAGGAAGAACACTATATAATGATTAAAGGGACAATATACCTGGGGGGATATAACCATTTTAAATATTTATGAACCCAATGACAGGGCTGCAAAATACATAAAATAAACTATCAGCACTGAAAAGTGAGAAAGACAGCTCCACAATAATAGGAGGAGACTTCAACACACCACTTTCAGTGAAGGACAGGACATTCACAAAGAAACTAAATAAAGACAGAGAAAGAAGATCTAAATGCCACATTCAACCATCTTGACATCAAAGACATATACAGAACACTCCACCCAGCAGTAGCCATGTATATTTTCTTTTCTAGTGCACATGAACCATTCTCTAGAATAGATCACATATTACGTTATAAAGCAAGCCTTACCAGAATCCAAAGCATCAAAATATTACAAAGCATCTTCTCTAGTCATAAGGCCATAAATAGAAACGAATAAAACAAAAATCAGGGAAAAAATCAACACTTGGAAACTGAACAATATCCTGCTTAAAAAAGACTGGATTATAGAAGACATTACAGATGAAGTAAAGAAATTCATTGAATCCAATGAGAATGAAAACATTTCCTATCAGAATCTCTGGGACATAGCGAAAGCAGTGCTCAGAGGTCAATTTATATCAATAAGTGCACACATACAAGAAGAAGAAAGGCCAAATTAAAGAATTATACATACAACTTCAAAAAATAGAAAAAGAGCAAAAACAACAAAAAAAACCCTCAAGCACCAGAGGAAAGAAAATTAAAAAAATTAGAGCAGAAGTAAATGAAATAGAAAACAGAAAAACAATTGAAAGAATTAACAAGACCAAGAGCTGCTTCTTTGAAAAAATTAACAAAATTGATAAGCCATTTGCCAAAGTGACAAAAGAAAAAGAGGAGAGGAAACAAATAACCCAAATAAGGAATGAGATGGGCAATATTACAACAGACCCAAATGAAATTAAAAGAATCATATCGGATTATTATAAAAAATTGTACTCTAACAAATTTGAAAAACTAGAAGAAATGGATGAATTCCTAGAAGCACACTACCTACCTAAACTAACACAAACAGAGATAGAACTAAACAGATCCATAACAAAAGAAAAGATTCAAATGGTAATCAAAAATTTCCCAACAAAAAAGCCCTGGCCTGGATGGCTTCACTGCAGAGTTGTATCAAACTTTCAGAGAAGAGTTAACACCACTGCTGCTAAAGGTATTTAACAGCATAGAAAAGGAGGGAATACTCCCAACCTCACTCTATGAAGCCAGCAAATCCTTGATACCAAAACCAGGTAAAAAAAAAAAAAAAAAAAAAAGGTAAAGACACCACAAAAAAAAGATTACAGACCTATATCCCTCATGAACTTAGATGCAAAAATCCTCAACAAAATTCAAGCCAATAGAGTTCAGCAAAACATCAAAAAAATAATTCACCATGCCCAAGTGGGATTTATATCAGGTATGCAGGGATAGTTCAACATTAGAAAAACAATTGATGTAATCCATCATATAAATAAGACAAAAGACAAGAATCACATGATTGTACCAATTGATGCAGAAAAGGAATTTGACAAAGTTCAACACCCATTCATGATAAAAACTCTCAGGGAATAGGAATAGAAGGAAAATTCCTCAACATAATAAAGGGCATTTGTACAAAGCCAATAGCCAACATCATCCTAAATATAGAGACTGAAAGCATTCCCCTTGAGATTGGGAACCAGACCAGGATGCCCTTTATCACCGCTCTTATTCAACATTGTGCTGGGGGTCCTAGCCAGAGCAATTAGGCTAGATAAAGGAAAAAAGGGCATCCAGACTAGCAAGAAAGAAGTAAAAGTACTTCTATTTGCAAATGACATGATCTTATACACAGAAAACCCTAAGGAATCCTCAAGAAAACTGCTGAAACTAATAGAAGTGTGCAGCAGAGTATCAGGATACAAGATAAATGTACAAAAATCAGTTGGATTCCTCTACACCAACAAAAAACATTGAAGAGGGAATCACCAAATTAATACCATTTACAGTAGCCCTCAAGAAGATAAAATACTTAGGAATAAATCTTACCAGAGATGTAAAAGACCTATACAAAGAAAACTACAAAGCAATTTTGCAAGGAACCAAAAGAGATCTACATAAGTGGAAAAACATGCCTTGCTCATGGATACATACAATAGGAAGACTTAAAATTGTAAAAATGTCTATTCTACCAAAAGCAATCTATAGATTTAATGCAATTCTGATCCAAATTCCAAAGACATTGTTTAATGAGATGGAGAAACAGATCACCAATTTCATGTGGAAGGTAAAGAGGCCCCAGATAAATAAAGCACTACTGAAAAAAAAGAACAAAGTGGGAGGCCTCAGTCTACCTGATTTTAGAACCTATTATACTGCCACAGTAGTCAAAACAGCATGGTACCGGTGCAACAACAGATACGTAGACCGATGAAACAGAATTGAGAATCCAGACATACATACAACCACATATGAGCAGTTGATATTTGACAAAGGCCCCAAATCAGTTAAATGGGGAAAAGACAGTCTTTTTTACAAATGGTGCTGGCATAACTGGATATCTATCTGCGAAAAAATGAAACAAGACCCATACCTCACAACATGCACAAAAACTAACTCAAAATGGATCAAAGACCTACATATAAAATCTACAACGATAAAGATCATGGAAGAAAAAATAGGGACAACGTTAGGAGCCCTAATACATGGCATAAACAGTATAGTAAACATTACTAACAATGCAGAAGAAAAACTAGGAGCTCCTAAAAATCAAACACTTATGCTCATCCAAAGACTTCAACAAAAGAGTAAAAAGATTACCTACAGACTGGGAAAAAGTTTTTAGCTATTACGTTTCCCATCAGCAACTGATCTCTGAAATCTACATGATACTGCAAATACTCAACTACAAAAAGACAAATAGCCCAATTAGAAAATGGGCAAAAGATATGAAAAAACACTTCACTAAAGAAGGCATTCAGGTAGTTAACAGATGCATGAGGAAATGCTCATGATCATTAGCCATTATAGAAATGTAAATTAAAACTACAATGAGATTCCTTCTCACTCCAACAAGGCTGGCATTAATCAAAAATAATAATACTAATAAATGTTGGAGAGTCTGTGGAGAGTGGAACACTTATACACTGCTGCTGGGAATGTAAAATGATACAACCACTTTGGATATCGATTTGCTGCTTCCTTAAAAAGTTAGAAATAGAACTACCATATGATCCAGCAATCCCACTCCTCGGAATATATCCTAGAGAAATAAGAGCCTTTACACAAAGAGATACATGCACACCCATGTTTATTGCAGCACTGTTTACAATAGCAGAGGGGTGGAAGCAACCAAGGTGCCCATCAAAGGATGAATGGAGAAATAAATTATGGTATATTCACACAATGGGATACTACGCATCGATAAAGAACAGTGATGAATCTGTGAAACATTTCATAACATGGAGGAATCTGGAAGGCATTGCGCTGAGTGAAATTAGTCAGTTGCAAGAGGACAAAGATAAGACCACTATTATAAGAACTTGAGAAATAGTTTAAACAGAGAAGAAAATATTCTTTGATGGTTACGAGAAGGGGGAGGGAAGGAGGGTGGGAGAGAGGTATTCACTAATTAGATAGTAGATAAGAACTATGTTAGGTGAAGGGAAAGACAACACACAGTTTAGGAGAGGTCAACACAACTGGACTAAACCAAAAGCAAAGAAGTTTCCTGAATAAACTGAATGTTTCTAAGGCCAGGGTAGCAGGGAAGGGGATTTGGGGACCATGGTTTCAGGGACATCTGAGTCAATTGGCATAATAAAATCTACTAAGAAAACATTCTGCATCCCACTTTGGAGAGCGGTGTCTGAGGTCTTAAACGCTAGCAAGCAGCCATCTAAGATGCATCAATTGGTCTCAACCCACCTGGATCAAAGGAGAATGAAGAACACCAAGGACACAAGGTAATTACAAGCCCAAGAGACAGAAAGGGCCACATGAACCAGAGACTACATCATCCTGAGACCAGAAGAACTAGATGTTGCCCGGCTACAACCGATGACTGCCCTGACAGGTAACACAGCAGAGAACCCCTGAGGGAGCAGGAGAGCAGTGGGATGTAGATCCCACATTCTCGTAACAAGACCAGACTTAATGGTCTGACCGAGACTAGAAGGACCCCGGTGGTCACGGTCCCCACACCTTCTGTTAGCCCAAGACAGGAACTATTCCCAAAGCCAACTCTTCAGACAGGGATTGGGCTGGACAATGGGATAGAAAAAGATGCTGGTGAAGAATGAGCTTCTTGGATCAAGTAGACACCTGAGACTATGTTGGCATCTCCCATCTGGAGGGGAGATGAGAGGGCAGAGGGGGTCAGAAGCTGGTGGAATGGACAGGAAAAGAGAGAGTGGAGGGAAGAAGCGGGCTACCTCATTAGGGGGAGTGCACTTAGGAGTATGTGGCAAGGTGTATATAAATATTTGTATGAGAGACTGACTTGATTTGTAAACTTTCAGTTAAAGCACAATAAAAATTCAAAAGAAAAAAAAAATATATGTGTCAACTTGGTTAGGCCATGATTCCCAGTATTGTGTGGTCATCTTTCATTTTGTGATTGATATACTTTTCCTATACATTATAAATCCTAATCTCTCCCTGCAGTTAACGAGGCAAGTCTGGGTTATGTTGAAGAGGTTTAGGGTGGGATATAACACCCTTGCTCGGGTCACACCCCTGATCCAATGTAAAGGGAGCTCCCTAGGGTTTGGCCTGTACCACCTCTTATCTTAAAAGAGATGAAAGGAAAGAGGAGGCACTGGGTGGGGAAGGCTGGGGAGTAAAGGGGAGGGGGACCTCACACCACCAAGAAAGCAGAACCAGGTGCAGAATGTGTTCTTTTTCCTGAGGTTTCTGCATGGAGAAGCTCCTTGACCAGGTGAAGACTGATGACAAGAACCTTCCTCCGGCGCCAACAGAGAGAGAGAGAAAAGCTTCCCCTGGAGCTGATGCCCTGAAATTGGACTTCTAGCCTACTAGGCTCTGAGAGAATAAATGTTTGTTTGTTAAAGCCATCCACTTGTGGTATTTCTCTTTTAGCACCACTAGATGACTAAGACAAATTGCTCTTCAGCAAAATTTTACTTGTGTGTGACATTTGTATATAGCATATTTTTAGTCTTTTGAGTTCTGTAACTTACATTATCTTCTTTGATCTTCCAATGATATTATGAGGTAGCTTTTTTAGATGATTTCTAACGTGGAAAATATTCAAAGTGACATAAGAGTAAGTGATACAGTTCAGACTTGAAGTCAGAATTTTTAACTTGAAGTCTTTCCTTAATCTATGTTAAACATTAAAAAAAACCAAACCCACTGCCTTTGAGTCGATTCCTGACTCATAGCAACCCTAGAGAACAGAGTAGAACTCCCCCGTAGAGTTTCCAAGGAGCACCTGCTGGATTTGAACTGCTGACCTTTTATTAGCAGCCATAGCACTTAACCACTATACCACCAGGGTTTCCATTAGATAGCTAAATTCCTCTCTGGTTTGAGAATCACAGTCATTGTCTTTTTATTACGTTAAACAAGAAGGTGTTTCTAATAGCTCCTAAGGAACCAAAGTAAAAGCGGATTGGATTTTAATTTGTCTCTATCAGCTTGTAAGACATTAGCATATGCACATACAGATATTTAAAAATAATTAAAAGAGCATAGACTGAAATTTCATTTATCTTAGGATGCAAGTTGTCAGGATTTTAGCAATAAATATTGCTTGATTTTTTTTTAATGTGTTGAAGTTTGTCTTTTAATACTTATGCATTTTTCTTGCTTCTCTTTGTATTCCCATTTTCATAGGACCTTTGGTTGGCATAAACATTAGAGATAGTGGTTCAGTCGAAGTCTTGAAATTAGATCAAATGTAGACACATTTTCTTTTTTCAACTTTCAAATAGATGATCCTGTTCTGAGCTCAATTTCTGCTGATACTCCTTGTTTGCCAATATCTGGAGGTTGCTTAACTGAAGCTTGAATGATACTTGTACATGCTTAAAACTTCTTGCTTCACACTTGACTAGTTTCATTTATGCATCTTACTTATTACAAGAGTTCGTTGTACAATAAATATTGAGAAAACTAATTGCTACCCTAGAAAATTATAGGACTTTAGGGCCTGTGAAACTTCATCTTGTTCATTGCATAAGAAACATACAAATAAAAATCAGTGATATGTAACATGTTTATTAAAGTTTACTATTTCCTGAAAAGATTGTTAGTTTTAAAAAAACTCTATCAAAATTTGAGGGAAAGTCAGTTATCTAAGAATATTTTTTTTTTCTGTGATATCTCCAGTTCAAAACATATCCTTGAAGTCACTGTTTCAAGATGTGATGAAAGTGAAAAAAAATCCTGTCTACTGACTAGAAAAAAAAAAAAGGACACATATATAACCATTGTTATAAAATTGTTAAACTAAATGAAAAGCCATAGCTCTTAACCACTACTCCACCAGGGCTCCTTTCTATTGCTAGACATGGAAAAAAGGCTATAAAAATTAGAAAATTCACCTTAAATACTGAAGATATTATTCCTACTAAGTGCAACTTGTTAAGAATAATGTGTATTAAAATAGAAGTGATTTTGAAGTATTAATTCTGTCATTGAGTAGCTGGTGAAGAAATGTAATGAAAAAGACTACAAAGAATACATAAGTTTAAAAAAAAATTGTAACTCTCAGATTTTAGCCTGATATGTACACAACTTGGAAGCCATTAATTCCGTTCTCGGAACAAGGAAAAAACTTAACAAACTAAAAATCAACAACTCTTCATAGATCCATTGGAAAATTGAGGTCACGCAGCAAGCCACCACCCTGACAACTGTAGAGACAGGTGACTACAGAGAATAGAGCTTCCAGGGAGTGGAAGCCACTGTGGGAGCCGGGAACAAACACTTAAATGGTAATTGACTAATTACCAGAGAGGGAGTGGGGATTAGCTTCAGAGATAAAACTCCTAGCAGCCCAGCATTAGTAGGACTACCACACTTTGATGACTTTACCTCTAGGAGCACCACCAGGTTCTCACAGTAAAGGTCAGAGAAAAAGCCATTCATGTTTTCAGCAGGGTGGGGTGAAAAGTAACCATTTTTAAGTACACTCAGAGTCCTTTATTCTCCTTAACAAAGGCCTGTGCTCAAGGGAAACTATTTTGCCAGACCCCAGCCAAACAAGTAGAAGGGAAATACTCAAATCCAACCCCTTCTTGCCTCCCTGTCTTACCTAAATCAGGACAGAGGGGTATTGAGAAGCACTTGAAGGTCACAGCTCAAGCATGCAAGCCCATTAAAAGACTGACAATTAATTTTAGGATTATAGATTGCTCCCTATCCTCCCTTACCTTAC